>NC_054538.1:862499-1037499 GCF_017654505.1 Polyodon spathula | reverse complement strand
AGGTAGCTGTGCAATATGCCTCAGTCCTGTCTGATGTATACATTCTACAGAATGTCTGTGCATATGCCTCAGTCCTGTCTGATAAAAACATTCTACAGAATGGCTGTGCAGTGCCTCAGTCCTGTCTGATGACATTCTACAGAAGGCACCTGTGCTTCTTATGCCTCAGTCCTGTCTGATGACATTCTACAGTGTTGACTGTGCAGTGCCTCAGTCCTGTCTGATGACATTCTACAGAAGGAGCTGTGCAGTATGCTTGGTCAGTCCTGTCTGATAACATTCTACAGAAGGTTTGTGCAGTATGCTTTCAGTCCTGTCTGATGACATTCTACAGAATGTGTGTGCATTTTAATTTTTTTCAGTCCTGTCTGATAACATTCTACAGAAGTGTTGAGGTACTTGTGCAGTATGCCTCAGTCCTGTCTGATGACATTCTACAGAATGGCTGTGCAGTGCCTCAGTCCTGTCTGATGACATTCTACAGAATGGCTGTGCAGTGCCTCAGTCCTGTCTGATGACATTCTGCGTTTCTGATATTAATCATTTGTTTATGTGCATTACTCATCTTGGGTAGCTTGTCTAAAATGACACTGTTTTTAATATAATATAACTTTGTCTAGGACTCAAAGATACAAGAATAATACATGCCGTGGACTCAGTCATATAGTAAAGTCATAGATGAGTTAGGTTTTAAAAACCTCAGCCCTCCTGTTCTTTACTACTTCACCACAGTGCCTCAATGCAGCTCACAAAGGATGTGTGCGTGTGAATGTGTCTGAATGAGAGGCACTAGCTGCGTAGCAGCCAAATATGGGCAGTCATCCCTTCAGTATGTATATCATTTTTTAATTGGCCATATTTATTTCTCAATCCCTGTATACTGTGAGATAAAAAAATAAAAAAATATATTATTGTTTAAATGTTGTTTTACAAAATCTTGGTTTGCCAGCTCCTTCACAGTTTTAAAGTGGGCACCATTGAGTCTTCTTAACCACTGAGAGTACTGATGTTCTTACAAGACAAACTATCCAGTGTTGACTTGGCTAGTAGAAAAGCCTTGCTTGCGATGAGTCATTTTGCATTACTGAGCTGTCTGCAGAGGGGCTTGGTAAACAATGTTCTTCCTCACTGTGTTTTGTATTGATTGAGGTTTCAGCCTTGTCTCACTTTCAGCGTTTTCAAAAAGAAGTGTGACTTTGGAGCAAGCGTGTATTTATTTTAATTTTTTTAAGTTTTAACGGAGTGAAAAGCACCAGCAGTCAAACATTTTGGAAGTGTTGAGGTACTTGTGGAAAGCTAGTTAAGTGTGGTCTCTTTGTGAACCCTATTCCCAGCAGAAAGCAGAGTTAAGTAGAATTGAATAAAATACAGGACTGACAATAATGTCTCTTCTTTTGTTTGCTTGCTTTTGCAGATAAGTTCCAAAGTTGGATTGCTGTACCAAGGAAGTAGAGTGCAGTTCTGAAGACCATGCAGATCAGTGGGGTTCCAAATCTTTCCAGAGTGCAGTTCTGAAGACCATGCAGATCAGTGGGGTTCCAAATCTTTCCAGAGTTAACGGTTCAACTGGTAAGAGCCAAATTGGTACTGAACACAGATATGCACATATCAGTAATTACAATGAGCACACCTGCACTTCTCAAACAGCTCAGTAATTACAATGAGCACACCTGCGCTTCTCAAACAGCTCAGTAATTACAATGAGCACACCTGCACTTCTCAAACAGCTCAGTAATTACAATGTGCACACCTGCACTTCTCAAACAGCTCAGTAATTACAATGAGCACACCTGCACTTCTCAAACAGCTCAGTAATTACAATGAGCACACCTGCACTTCTCAAACAGCTCAGTAATTACAATGAGCACACCTGCACTTCTCAAACAGCTCAGTAATTACAATGAGCACACCTGCACTTCTCAAACAGCTCAGTAATTACAATGAGCACACCTGCGCTTCTCAAACAGCTCAGTAATTACAATGAGCACACCTGCACTTCTCAAACAGCTCAGTAATTACAATGAGCACACCTGCACTTCTCAAACAGCTCAGTAATTACAATGAGCACACCTGCACTTCTCAAACAGCTCAGTAATTACAATGAGCACACCTGCACTTCTCAAACAGCTCAGTAATTACAATGAGCACACCTGCACTTCTCAAACAGCTCAGTAATTACAATGAGCACACCTGCACTTCTCAAACAGCTCAGTAATTACAATGAGCACACCTGCACTTCTCAAACAGCTCAGTAATTACAATGAGCACACCTGCACTTCTCAAACAGCTCAGTAATTACAATGAGCACACCTGCACTTCTCAAACAGCTCAGTAATTACAATGTGCACACCTGCACTTCTCAAACAGCTCAGTAATTACAATGTGCACACCTACACTTCTCAAACAGCTCTTTCCAAGCTGACGCTTGTTATCATACTATAGATAACATGCCTTTCTTTAATTTTTTTTTAATTTAGAGTGACCAGTTATTATTTTTATTTATTTTATTTATTTTTTCCTCCTAATTTGGAGAAGTCCCTGCTGGTTTCCCACCCCCTACCCTGGGAGTGTCAGAGCCAGTTGTGGAGCCCCCTTTGGAATCTCCAGCAGAGTTTGCACAGCCGGGACACAAACAGTGCTGTCCAAGCTGTGTGACTCATCCTGCACTCCCAGCGTCAATACGTGACCCGTCATCGTCCAGGCTGTGTGACTCATCCTGCACTCCCAGCGGCATCACGTGACCCGGCATCGTCCAGGCTGTGTGACTCACCCTGCACTCCCAGCGGCATCACGTGAACCAGCATCGTCCAAGCTGTGTGACTCACCCTGCACTCCCAGCGGCATCACGTGAACCAGCATCGTCCAGGCTGTGCGACTCATCCTGCGCTCCCAGCGGCATCACGTGAACCAGCATCGTCCAAGCTGTGCGACTCATCCTGCGCTCCCAGCGGCATCACGTGAACCAGCATCGTCCAGGCTGTGCGACTCATCCTGCGCTCCCAGCGGCATCACGTGAACCAGCATCGTCCAGGCTGTGCGACTCATCCTGCGCTCCCAGCGGCATCACGTGAACCAGCATCGTCCAAGCTGTGCGACTCATCCTGCGCTCCCAGCGGCATCACGTGAACCAGCATCGTCCAGCGGCTGTGCGACTCATCCTGCGCTCCCAGCGGCATCACGTGAACCAGCATCGTCCAAGCTGTGCGACTCATCCTGCGCTCCCAGCGGCATCACGTGAACCAGCATCGTCCAGGCTGTGCGACTCATCCTGCGCTCCCAGCGGCATCACGTGAACCAGCATCGTCCAGGCTGTGCGACTCATCCTGCGCTCCCAGCGGCATCACGTGAACCAGCATCGTCCAGGCTGTGCGACTCATCCTGCGCTCCCAGCGGCATCACGTGAGCATCGTCCAGCATCCGTCCACGTGGCTGTGCGACTCATCCTGCGCTCCCAGCGGCATCACGTGAACCAGCATCGTCCAGGCTGTGCGACTCATCCTGCGCTCCCAGCGGCATCACGTGAACCAGCATCGTCCAGGCTGTGCGACTCATCCTGCGCTCCCAGCGGCATCACGTGAACCAGCATCGTCCAGGCTGTGCGACTCATCCTGCGCTCCCAGCGGCATCACGTGAACCAGCATCGTCCAGGCTGTGCGACTCATCCTGCGCTCCCAGCGGCATCACGTGAACCAGCATCGTCCAGGCTGTGCGACTCATCCTGCGCTCCCAGCGGCATCACGTGAACCAGCATCGTCCAGGCTGTGCGACTCATCCTGCACTCCCAGCGGCATCACGTGAACCAGCATCGTCCAAGCTGTGCGACTCATCCTGCACTCCCAGCGGCATCACGTGAACCAGCATCGTCCAAGCTGTGCGACTCATCCTGCACTCCCAGCGGCATCACGTGAACCAGCATCGTCCAAGCTGTGCGACTCATCCTGCGCTCCCAGCGGCATCACGTGAACCAGCATTGTCCAAGCTGTGCGACTCATCCTGCGCTCCCAGCGGCAGCGCTACTCGGGGACCCCGAACATGCCTTTCTTACCCCCTTCATGCAGAAGATATTGAACGTGGCGGAACAAAAACAAACAGAAATATTTGATGTAATTTTGGACACATAATAAAATACATTTTTCATTTTGAAAACTCTTTCATTTTTTCCCATTGCTTTTGGCATTCCTTATATGAGGCCGCCATGCAACAGAGGTAACACACTGTCTCAGCCTATCTCTCAGTCCCCATATAAAGACTAGAAGAGAGTTTTATCCATCCCCATATGAGGTTGCTGTGCTTGAAAGGGCTGTGGGAGTTGCAAAACACAGTGAGTGGAGGTATTTGTAGGTTTCTAATGGCAAGCACCTGTCATTCAGGTATTCTTCAGAGGTCAAGCACTTCTCTTTCTAATTCCAGCCATTTTCAGCCTTTCTGGGAGCAGTTGCATGCCACCGTCACACATAACATGCATGAAGACATAAAGAGACTGACCGTCACGTCCATGTTTTCTGATTTAAGTAAAAGACGTGGCTGTTCCAAGTCTTGAAGGGGGATCGTGGTCATATGAAACTGGCTTGTTTCCAGTTAAAAAATGTTTTGGTTTCCAGTGTATTGAACAATTTGTTTACTTAGTTCATTAATTTAAATGCCAAAAGGTGAAAACAAAAATAACCAGGATACATGTACAGTAATACAATGTTTAAAAATAAAATAATTTGCCTAGCTAATAACCATTGGCTGACCACTGTAACTAACTACCCATTTACATGCTCCATAGACAAAATGTAATTAATATATTTTTTTGTCTTTTTTTCAGATTAAAATGGGGAACACTGAAAGCCAATACAGCGTTCAGGGGTGTAAAAGCCGTCGCCTCATTGTGCCTGGCAAGCAGAAGCCTTGCTCCCTCCGAATCCGAAGTGTCCATGCCAAAGATGAACAGTCTCGCTCTGCACACAGCTGGGGCCACGCTTCCGGTTACAAGACTCGAGCGCAGGCCAGGAGCTGCCTTTCACAGAACAAAAGCAGCCAGCCATACGCCGCCCGCCACTACGACTGCGTGACCAAGGGCAGTCAAAACAGTGCCAATGGCAAGCCCAGAGACTGCAGCCCCGGGAATAACTTCAGGTTTGTGCCTGAGAGCAGCTTCCTCTACGCTGGGTATGATGCGCAGAGCAGCCACAGCACAGCCGCTGAGCGCAATGACCATGTTGTAAATAAGAAGGAGTCCCTGTTGGACAAAGTAGAAGACAAAAGCAGTCCAAAGGTGCTCATTAAAACGCTGGGGAAGTTTGACGGCAGCCTGAGAGTGGAGTTCACTAACAGTAACAACAACAACAGACTCCCCATCTACGACTCTGATGGACCGGTGCAGCTGTTAAAATACTCCCCTGCTCTCGAATCAACACCCAGTAGTTCCGGTATCTCAAGAAGGCAGAGCCCTAGCCCTGGAGACTCCGGGCTCAGAACCAGTAAGGGAAGCTCGTTGAGCTCTGAGAGTTCATGGTATGATTCTCCGTGGGGGAACGACGCTGCTGATCTCAACGACACGGACCACCCAGACCTCTCCAGCAGGACTGCAGACACAAGCCTGGGAGATGCAGTCCTACAGAACCAGCAGAGGTTGTTTGAACAGCGGGCATCTCCTATATCCCTTCAAGATCTCTATAGAGATGCAATCATTGCAGAGAAGGGTCTTTCACCAGAGTCCCTGACTGTCCCGAGAAGTAAGAAGCGGGCATCGCTAGCCCCGGATGTGGAGGTGGTGTCTGACTCGGAGGGTCTGGGCAGCATGCAGTACTCCTCCTACACGCTGCCTTGTCGTAAATCCAAGCCCATTCTGGAGGGCAGTGCCAAGAGAGACACCCTGAAGAGCAGAATGAGGCGCATCAGTGACTGGACTGGAAGCCTTTCCAGAAAGAAGAGAAAGCTGCAGGTGAGACACCTGCGTATTTGCTTACTTTTCATTTTTAATATTGTCCTTCTCACACCTAAAAAAACACAGAAAAAATATAAGAATTTCTCTTACAAGAAATGCATTTAAGAAAATGAATTATTATTATTATTATTATTATTATTATTATTATTATTATTATTATTATTATTATTATTATTTGTTAAAGAACAGTATTTACAGTTAGAGATCAGAGTCTCATTTTCAAAGGTGTCTGTGACAGGGTAGCCGAGTGGTGACGTCAGGCCAGAATGCAGGAACAAAAACTTCTCCCTAGTCTCGTGTGGGCAGTACGGACAGATTTCACACTGCAGTGGACTTCATTCCTGGCATCTGTGGATCCTTGGCAAACGCAAACTTAATGTCCCAGCTTGTTAGGGAGGCTAAAGAGGAAGTGATAAGTTGACAGATTTTTGGCCAGAGCGGCCTGGCTAATACACACAGTGGTAGTGCGGCATATTGATGAAATAGAAACACTGACCCCCGTACCAACCACGTGCCCCAACTGACGAGGAGGACAACAGGGCTGTGAAACTACACTGATGATGCTGCACTAGACACCAAGGTGGAAGAAATTAGAAAGCAGAGTTCTAGCAGGGTGGACACTGTTGATGATCCTACCATGAACAGGCAAGGGGACATTTTTAGGGTAAGCAGGGAAGCTACTTCAGATGACTGCCTTCCTTCACAATATGTTTCCCAAACAGATGATGGGATTGGTTGTTTTTGGAGGGGAAGGGCTTGGTTTAATAATGGTAATAATGCTTTCCAGTCTTTCTTGTATGATGCTCACATCTCTATTCCTGTTTCAGTTTGTGCCTTTAACACACCTTGTGTGTATTATTCTGGAGTCTCCCTTATACAGTATGCACAGTGTGCTTTGGATTCAGCCAACAGGAAGTGTGCTGTAATGCAGTGCTGTTGATATGCTTGTGAGGGGTGGACAAGTGCTGCTCTGCCCTTCTTGTTTTAACCCTGATAAATATTTGGGTTGGTGGGTTGGGTATGCACAAACCGGAAACGGCGTTTTACTGACATTTTTGTTTTATTGTGGTGATTTGTAAGCAGTTTTAACATGAAACCGTTTCATTGTCTTCATGAATCACAGGTTGGCTGTCTTTGTGTTTCATGTGCATTAAGGAAGAGTGAATGTTATTTTTGTTGACTTGATCATAGCGATTCCTTTGAAGTTGCTGGAGACCCAGGGAAATGTTATTGGCTCTATCAGTTTTTAGATTTCAGTTCAGTTTCATTGCATTAATGAGATAATGGAACTGGAATGTTTGACATAACATTTTAGATATCTGTAAAATGCAGTTTGTCTTAGAGTTCTGTCTCGTATTTAAATAATGTGTTCCTACCAGATTCAAACACGTACTGTGCTGTTGTAGGTTTTGTTTGGTCTGACTAAATAAACGAAACCTGTTTCCAGGAGCCGAAGTGTAAGCAGGCGAGCGAGTGCTTTGACAGTGGGATCGATGGCTTCACTACAGACACCAGCTCTCCCTCCCAGGTGTCCAGCTTGCTGTGGCCCCCCAGCTCAGGCCACGCCCTGCCACCGCGCAGCGAGTCCAGCCACGCCCTTCACAGCGACGCCCTGCGGCAAAACATCTACGAGAACTTCATGAGGGAGCTGGAAACGGGGCGCTGCGGCAGCGAGACGGAGACGGAGACGAGCAGCGAGTCTCTGGGCTCCCGGGAGCAGCTGGACCTGCTCTTCCAGAAGGAGCAGGGGGTGGTGCGCAAAGCCGGCTGGCTCTTCTTCAAGCCCCTCGTCACTCTGCACAAGGATAAGAAGCTGGAGCTGGCCCCACGGCGCAAGTGGAAGCAGTACTGGGTGACTCTGAAAGGTAAGCTTTAAACAAGTTACTTGAATCAATGACCATGTTCACCCATTCAGCACGTTTTACAGTTTGTTAAAAAAAAAAAAAAAAATGTATATATACAAAACTTAATTTTAAGAATATGTAGTAATATTAAAATTACATTTTCTCAGTGTCTTCAAGCAAAATAGTGTGCTCAGTGTGCTAAAAGTGCCTGCTGGGCTATAAGAATGACTAATACTATACAGCAACTGGGATTTCACAGCTCTGGCGCCTGCCTGAGGCCCTGATAAATACCTTTTATTACAGGAACCACTGCATTAGATTGCAACAGCCTAATTAGGTGGAGTTTGTGGAGTTAGGCTGCCAAAATGCAGGTAATTAGTCTTACAAAAAAGTTTGACTTTTTACTTCCAATAGTTAGACGGAGAACAGTTTTATTGCAATCTTTAGGATAAAGTAGGGAAGACGTGTTCAATTCTTTGGGGTTTATAGACCCCACAAGTAATACATGCACTCATCACAGGAAGAATGCAGAGCACTCGCTTCTAACACAAAATCAGCAGTATTGTTTTAAGGGTTTCACTGTGCTATGTAATGCAGTTGCTGGCAATGCTAGCAGGTGTTCCATGTGTTTCTCCTGTCCTGTGTTGATGAATATAGTAATGATAGAGGAATATTCTGCTTATTATATGTATAACTGACAGTGTTTGCTTTTTGCTGACATTTTAGCTGAGTTGGTGAGTATTTATTTTGATTAATTATACTCCCCTTTTTTTTAGGGGAAACATATGTTTGCTTGCTTAGGAATTCCTTCTTGTTTGGCATGCCCAGTAACCCTCACTGCATGCTTCTCTCGTCATTCAGGCTGCACCCTACTGTTTTATGAAACCTATAGGAAGAATTCCATGGAGCAAGACTTTTCCCCGCGCTACGCCCTCTTTGCTGAAGACAGCATAGTGCAGTCTGTTCCCGAGCACCCGAAGAAAGAGAACGTCTTCTGCCTTAGCAATACCTTCGGAGATGCCTACCTCTTTCAGGTTTTTTGGTTTTAACTTTCTCTTTTGTTTGCTTCCCAGTACATGCTGAAGGGAGTCAGCCTAAAGTCACGCTTGATAATTGTATTATAAGCAACTGTTGTTCACAGGATAACATATCCATTTCAACATGTACCGCTGCATGTTCTGGTCAACAATATTTTATATTGCAGCGGAGAAGCCTATTAACCCTTTGCAGTCCATTTATTCAGCGCTTGTAAGGTGCGTTGGGTCCAGTTTACTTTCATACGTGCTGTTTAATTTTAATTTCAGAGTAAAACAGGTTTAAAAGACATCAGTACTGCTTCTCCAGCCAAGCCCCACCCCTTGTTCGCTGTATTTTTCACATACCTCATTATAGATGTGCATACTGATAAATCCTCTCCTGATCACTCATTTTATCACCAAACTCCTCAATAATGCAATCCAATTATTATTTTATTATTATAAAATTTCAGAAAGCTCTGCAGATGTCTGTGATATTCTCTGAGCGCTGGATGCAGAAACAGCTATCTCCTTTGTTTATGTTCATGTTATTTCTGTAGTGCATGGGGCTATGATGTACGCCCTTTTTTTTCGGCTTCGTTCAGCTCCTGTCGGTCTCACTCGTCCATTGAAAGGTATTCTCTGCTTTTTCCAGAGAAAAAGTGACTAGAGAGCTGTGGTTTATGTCTTTTTGATAATATCGGACTGGAAAGGGAAATTTGTAATGTCGGACCTGGTCCGAGATAGGACCGCAAAGGGTTAAAGTTGAGTTCTGAGAAGTGGGCCTCCACTAAGCTGCTAGCACCACTTTTTACAGAACATGTTTTTTCTTGTAGGTCCCCCATCCTAGTACCGGTCTGTCCTCACTGAAAAGAGCATATTCCAATGTGATCTGGCCTCTTGGAACGAAGAGTTTAGTTGATAATCTTGCATGCCTCCATCAGCTTTCTGAAAGCAATAATATGGCTCAGGGGATGACATAGTTTCTCTTCTTCAAAATAGAAGTGTAATTCAGTCCTTATGTCAACACCCATGTGTTTGACCCCTGTTTAGCAACACAACAAGTTACCCCTTGTTAAAGCAATTGAATTGTTTTTATTTTATTAACCGTCTCACTGATTCGATATAGCTGTGTTGAGTCACGTAGGAGATTTAGAACCAAATAAAAAATAAAGATTGTAAATTGGGTTTTATGTACTTTTACTTTTTCTGTCTGGCAGGCTACAAACCAAACAGACTTGGAAAACTGGGTGACTGCGATTCATTCCTCCAGCGCCTCTTTGTTTGCAAAGAAACAAGGAAAAGAGGAAACGGTGCGACTGCTGAGGAGCCAGACGAGGGGCCTCATCCAGAAGATTGACATGGACAGCAAGATGAGAAAGATGGGAGAGCTGCAGCTCGCCACTGTGAGGGACCCCAAGAACAGGAAAGCCATCGAGAACCAGGTATGGAGCATGAGGAGAATGGAAAGCCATTGAGAACCAGGTATGAAGCATGAGGAGAATGGAAAGCCATTGAGAACCAGGTATGAAGCATGAAGAGAATGGAAAGCCATTGAGAACCAGGTATGAAGCATGACGAGAATGGAAAGCCATTGAGAACCAGGTATCTCCCTTTCATTGCAGTATCACTACACATACTGTAGCACAGTGTAAATGTGTTTAATTGATATGTATCATACCACACCCAAGTGTGTTTCAAGTACAGTAGTGGCATGTTGTTAATAATGGCGGGGCTCGGTTAGTTTTTGACTTGTATGAGAATAAATGATTTGTTTGGAATTTTAATGTTTTAAATTGCTGTTGAGGTTAAACTCTTGGTTTTGTTTGTGTAATGGGGATTTCTTACTTGTGTGGGTCATCACTGGATAATAATGAGGCAGACACAGAGCAGTGGGTGTTGACATGCTGCACAGGCCCGAAGCTAGGGTATCAGCAATGGTAATCCTAGTGCCGGATTTAATAAAAAGAACAAAACAAAACACAGCTAAAAAGAAAAGTTTGCCACACAAGATTAAATGAGATGTCCCACTCCAGGATCCTACTACACGATGGTAACCCTCTCTATGTTTGGTTGGGATCAGCATCCCCTAAAGTAACGTATTGCTGTTGCTCCCTAAGTCCCGGCCTCCCAGCGACTCCAGGTCGTTGTGATGGTCCTGGCAGAGCAGCCTTCACAGGCACCTCATAGTAGTTTTCCTGTGGACGCTTTCCTCCAGGATGTGAACAAAGCAAGTTTTCGCTCAGCTCCCATCTGTGTAGCAATGGCCTTGCAGTAACCCCAAGCTGAAGCGCATACGTTTTTTTACTTTCCCGGGCACGCCCCCCCCAGCCAATCCAGACCTCGCAATCATCTCCGTGCCGGGCTAGCCCGCTGCTCAGATGGGCACTTAGCAACGCGTCTCCTGTTGCGTGTCCCAGCTGTTTCCCTAAAGGCACGCCACGAACCAGACAGGTCTCTCCCTGTCACAGTTTGCTATAGTGATATCAATTTAATGAATGAAACAGATGGTTTTGAAAACCACCTAGGCCCACTTCCCTTACTGTGGCAAAGTCTGAAAAACTCAGCTGTGCTGAATGGACATGCATGTAAATTGCGATGACATTTCGGCTGGGCTATAATTCAATAGGTAAGGCATCCTGCCCTTGAATCTTAGTGTTCCTGTTTAATTTAACACCGTTTCTCATTGATTTCATAACAACTCTTCACTCCTGAATTTTTCTTTACAGTGCCCTTAAGGTAATTCTTCTTAAACTTCATACCTGAAATTGTAGTAGATTAGTATAAAACACATGGGAAGAAAAGTAGTGTAGTAAGGTTGTGTCTGAAGGATCGAAGGTTCGTTCGCTAGCCAGGGATTCAGAGATTGTTTTAAACCTTCGAAGGTTCGTCAGACAGGTTCACGCACTGTATTTATATATCTTTTTTTCCATTAACAGAAACTGCTTGACAGTGTGTGAATATTATAAATCACACATTAAATGTCACTCACATGTAAAATGTGATCTTTTGATTTATATAATGCATGTTACGTAAAAATCCGCTACCAAATCGTTATACATTAACTACCAAATCATTATACATTAACTACCAAATCATTATACATTAACTACCAAATCGTTATACATTAAGTACCAAATCGTTATACATTAACTACCAAATCGTTATACATTAGGTACAGCTGGAGCAGAATATAATATCCAAAGCAGTGGCTTGTATCTCTAGTGGCTGTATTGTTTCAGTAACACTTGTACTGAATACCTAGTGTACAAGATGATGTAAGAGAAGTACTGTGGTAAAATATGTTTGAAACATACAAAATATACGCTAACACTAATAATTTCAATTTCAAAAACTGAGCGCTGTCCGCTCCTTGCCGCTCCATCTCGTGTTATCCAGAGGCAAACCTTTAATTTCTTCATTCGGCATCTCAACAGAAAAGCATCGTATAGCATAAGCTGTATTGAAAGAAATGTCTCAAAAACCCTCTGCTGTTCAGGATTTTTTTGTTAAATGCCCAGACAACCAAAAAAAAAAGTTGAATGCAAACTGCAAGTGACTCGTATCATCATGGAAGCATACCAAGCATAAATTCGTATTATAGTAGTATTCGTGATGAAACACATTCACCCCTCCCTCCTCCTCCTGTCCATGTTGAGATGAAACACTTTCTCCCCCCCTCCTCCTCCTCTTCCTCCTCTCTCCCTCCCTGATCCTGTTATTGCATGAAACTCTGAAAAAAAAATCCTCTGGACGCCTGTCCCATGTAATTCTGTACTATTAGGAAATATGCGTGATGAAATCATAAACAGTCGAGACGTACTTTCCTCACTTCCCCTCCCTCCTCCTCCTCCCTCCTGGTCCAGGGTGAGATGGAACACTATTCTCCTCTCCCCTTCTCCTCCTCCTCTTTCCTGTCCCTCTTTGGACGATTCCACTTAAACCCTCATCCTTTGACTTACAACGGTTAAAAGATAAAAAAACACTTTAGGAAACAAACTTCAACTTCTAAACTTTCCAAGTGTTGAGATGAAACACTTTCTCCCCTCCTCCTCCTCCTCCTCCTCCTGTCCAGGTTGAGATGAAACACTTTCTCCCCTCCTCCTCCTCTTCCTCCTCCTCCTGTCCATGTTGAGATGAGAAACACCTTCAAGGGTGGGGGGGGGGGGGGGGGAAATGAAACCTCCTCCTTCTGTTTTTGAGATGAAACTCCTTTCACTTCCTCCCCTCCTCCTCCTCCTGTCCATGTTGAGATGAAACACTTTCTCTCCTCCTCCTCCTCCTCCTCTTCCTCCTGTCCATGTTGAGATGAAAAACTTTTCACATCTTAACCCTCCCCTCCTGAAAGTAAGGGGAGCGGGGAGGAGTCCATGTTGAGTATGAAACACTTGGGAAAAAACATCTCCATTCTCCTCCTCCTCCTCCTCTTCCTCCTGTCCATGTTGAGATGAAACACTTTCTCCCCTCCTCCTCCTCCTCCTCCTCCTGTCCATGTTGAGATGAAACACTTTCCCCTCCTCCTCCTCCTCCTCCTCCTGTCCATGTTGAGATGAAACACTTTCTCCCCTCCTCCTCCTCCTCCTCCTGTCCATGTTGAGATGAAACACTTTCTCCCCTCCTCCTCCTCCTCCTCCTCCTCCTCCTCACTCCTCCCCTCCTCTCTAACTTTCCTCCTCCTCCTCCTGTTGAGATGAAAACACATGAAACACTTTCTCCCCCCTCCTCCTCCTCCTCCTCCTCCTGTCCATGTTGAGATGAAACACTTTCTCCCCTCCTCCTCCTCCTCCTCCTCCTGTCCATGTTTCTACTTTTGTGAAGAGGGGATGTTGAGATGAAAGGAACTCCTCTCCCCCTCATCCTTTCTCCTCCTCCACCCTCCCCTGCTCGCTGTCCACTGTTTTGTGAAACTTCCCTGAGGATGAGTTGGGGATGAAACACTTTGAACTCAACTTTGTGAAAGAGGGGACCCCCTCCCTCCTTTTCTGAAAGTGAGATGAGGAGGATAGGAGGAGGAGGCGCTTCCTACAACTCGTTCCTCCTCCTCCTCCTCCTCCTCCTCCTCCTGTCCATGTTGAGATGAAACACTTTCTCCCCTCCTCCTCCTCCTCCTCCTCCTCCTCCTGTCCATGTTGAGATGAAACACTTCCTCCTCCTCCTCCTCCTCCTCCTCCTCCTCCTGTCCATGTTGAGATGAAACACTTTCTCCCCTCCTCCTCCTCCTCCTCCTCCTGTCCATGTTGAGATGAAACACTTTCTCCCCTCCTCCTCCTCCTCCTCTCCTGCCTCCACTCCACTTTTAAATGAAACACTTTCTCCTCCTCCTCCTCCCCTTCTCCGCTTCCCTGTTTCCATGTTGAGAATGAAACACTTTCACTCCCCTCCCTCCTCCGCTTCTCCTCCTGTCCTGTGGGATGAAACACTTCTTCTCCCTCCCTCCTCCTCCTCCTCCTCCTCCTCCTGTCCATGTTGAGATGAAACACTTTCTCCCCTCCTCCTCCTCCTCCTCCTGTCCATGTTGAGATGAAACACTTTCTTCCCCTCCTCCTCCTCCTCCTCCTCCTGTCCATGTTGAGATGAAACACTTTCTCCCCTCCTCCTCCTCCTCCTGCCGGTGTTCTTTCTTACCCTCCTCTCCTTTCCCTCCTCCTCCTGGGGGGATGTAGTCCATGGGGAGAGGAAACACTTTTCTCACTCTTTACTCCTCCTCCTCCTCTGACTCCTACCTCTACTTTTGTGAACACTTGGGGAGGGACACTTTCTCTTTCTCAGGAGGACACTCCTCCCCCTCTCCTACTGTTGTTAGAGAAGGAAACACTTTCTCCCCTCCTCCTCCTCCTCCTCCTCTCCACTTGCTCTCTGAAAGTCCATGTTGAAGGATGAGAGGATAGAGGACCCCTCCTCTCCTCCTTTTGAAATGTTGGATGGACACTTTCCATTTCTTCCTATCAGGGGAGACAGGTACAACTCTCCTGCTTCCTCTTGACAACCCACTGCTCCTCCTGAGGAGTCCCTTCTGCTTTTTCTCTCTTCTCTCTCTCCTCTCCTCCCTCCTCTCCTCCCTCCTCTTCTCCCTCTCTCTCTCCCCTCCTCTCTCCTCCCCTCACTCCCTTCCTCCTCCTCCTCCTCCTCCTCCTCCTCCTCCTCCCCTCCATGTTGAGATGAAACACCTCCCCTCCTCCTCCTCCTCCTCCTGTCCATGTTGAGATGAAACACTTTCTCCCCTCCTCCTCCTCCTCCTCCTCCTCCATGGCCCAGAGTAACAATTTTGAATGAACAGCGGTTCTCCCCCCCTCCTCCTCCTCCTCCTCCTCCTGTCATGTTGAGAGAAAAACGCTTTCTCCCCTCCTCCTCCTCCCCTCCTCCTCCTCATGGGAAGAGGAGTAGGACAGACTTGACAGGTACAACTCTACTTTTGTCTCCCTCCTCCTCCTCCTCCTCCTCCTCCTTCCTCCTGTCCATGTTGAGATGAAACACTTTCACCCCCTCCTCCTCCTCCTCCTCCTCCATGTGCCTCCTAACACTTTCCATCCTCCTGTTGAGATGAAACACGAGGGACTCCCCTCCTCCTCCTCCTTCTTCCTCCGTCCCATGAGTTGAGGAAACACTTTCACTCCCCACCTCCTCCTCTTTTCCGATGAGGAAGTTTGAGAGGATGACCCTCAACTCCCTCCCTCCTCCTCCTCATTCCCCTCTCCTCCTCGCTGGATGTCCAAGAGTCTTGAGATGTACACTCTACTCCTCCTCCTCCTCCTCCTGGGAGGAGTCCATGTAGGAGAGGATGAAGACTTCTCCATAAAGGTACCAACTCTACTTTGTGAAAGTGGCATGGAGGAGGAGATGAGGAGGAGGACAGGTCAACTCTACTTTGCCTGAGGAGGAGGAGGAGGAGTAGAGGACACTGTCACTCCTACCGATTTTGCACTTTCCTCCTCCTCCTCCTCCTCCTCCTCCTCCTGTCCATGTTGAGATGAAACACTTTCCCCCCCCTCCTCCTCCTCCTCCTCCTCCTCAGCACCCCTCCTTGAACCCCTCCTAGGGGAGGAAACCCGTCTCCTCCTCCTCCTCCTCCTCCTCCTGTCCATATTGAGAGAATCCCCTCCCCTCCTCCTCCTCCTCCTCCTCCTCCTCCTGTCCATATTGAGAGATGAAACACTTTCTCTCCTCCTCCTCCTGTCCATGTTGAGAGATGAAACACTTTCTCTCCTCCTCCTCCTGTCCATGTTGAGAGATGAAACACTTTTTCCCCTCCTCCCCCTCCAATAACTTTGATCTGTGCGTGAAATCAATAGCACAAGGAGGTCTTTTTGAAATGACCCCAGCTCCCCTGTACTTGACAAATTCAATAAGTCAATGAAACACTCAAAACAATTTGCTTCAATAGAACGAATTAAAGAAAGAAAAGAAAATAAAGAATTCTTATTTGTTTTTCTAATGTTAGTATGGACACGTGATCCAGTAGCAGTGGATGTTGCTGACTCGCCTGTGCAGATGGGTGCAGTATACAGCAGCTGAAATGCATCGGCTATTCCTGTCTTGTTCAGTTCAGCTCGGCAAATGTCTGGGAAGGAAACACTAAGAAATGTGCGCATGGTACATCTTTATTTTTAAAGTGTATAATTTATTACAGGGATAATCTGCTAGTAAGAAGTGTACAGAATGAGCAAAATACAATATTGAATTCTTCATAATATGCTTTTGTATTGCTTACTGTTTGGAGGGCTAACTCTGTAGAAGGAAACATGTATAAAGTCAAGAAGAAAAAACATTTCAACTAAATGCCTTCTCATCAGAGCAGTATGATGGAGCGTGTTTTTAAGTGTTCTTCTAGCATTCTCAAACATGCATTACTCATCCTTGAAGAGAGCTAATGGAGCTGCAGGAAAAAGAACAGCTTGTACTCTTCCAGAGACTCAAATTGATTCCAGACTTTTCTGTGGCTGCTTTCAGAACTCTGTGGAGTTCCCTAGAACTCCTGCTAGAAATACTATTAGTCTGACTCTGTGTTTGCCAGTGTTCTTAAAGTAAATATACCTGCATCTTGGGTGGCAAAATACAATGTGGTTACAATATAATTGCACTGAGCCTTTTGAACCCCAAAAGTGGGAAAACAAGCAGTGTTTATTGAACATTTAATTGGATATCAAGGAAATGCTGTGAATGAAGTGTTTAAAACCTTTAGGTGTTAGACTTTTTATATGCTGTAATGCATTTAACAATACATAGCATGTAATAAATGTTGTATGCACAGCGACATGGTGGTTAGACTGCTGCCTCACAGCACCAGGGTCCTGGGTTCGATTCTGGCCTAGGGGTCTGTCTGTGTGGAGTTTGCATGTTCTCCCTGTGTCTGTGTGGGTTTTCTCCGGGTACTCTGGTTTCCTCCCACAGTCCAAAGACATGTTGGTCAGGTTGATTGGTCATTCTAAATTGCCGTTTGTGTGTGTGGTGCCCTGCGATGGACTGGCGTGCCGTCCAGGGTGTAGTACAGCCTTGCGCCCTGTGTCTGCTGGGTTAGCCTCCGGCAGGCTCTGGCACACCGCGACCCTGTAAAGGATTAAGCCCAAATGGATGGATAAATGTTTTTAATACACACAGTGTTGTGTCAGTCACATGGTATTTAATACACACAGTGCTGTGTTGTGTCAGTCACATGGTGTTTAATACACACAGTGCTGTGTTGTGTCAATCACATGGTGTTTAATACACATAGTGCTGTGTTGTGTCAGTCACATGGTGTTTAATACACACAGTGCTGTGTTGTGTCAGTCACATGGTGTTTAATACACACAGTGCTGTGTTGTGTCAGTCACATGGTATTTAATACACATAGTGCCGTGTTGATCTGGTCACCATTTCCTTTGTTGTATGACATTTACTGCGGTAAATTAGACTTGTCAAGAAGGAATTAACCTTGTCCGCATGGGAGGCTGCTCCAGCCTTCTCCTCCTTCGACATGTGAAAGCAATCTTCACATGGACGGTTCTTGTTTGCACCTTTCCTCAAACAGATCCAGCAGTGGGAGCAGAACCTGGAGAAGTTCAACGTGGATTTGTTCCGGATGCGCTGCTACTTGGCCAGTCTGCAAGGAGGAGAGCTGCCCAACCCCAAGAGCCTCCTCGCAGCGGCCAGCCGCCCTTCCAAACTGGCTCTTAGCAGGCTGGGCATCTTTTCAGTGTCTTCCTTCCATGTTCTGGTAAGACTCAGAGTAAGGATAGCTGTGCAGAAAGGTAGCTGGCATATCAGTAGAGCTGTGTGGTCCAGCGTTTAAAGAAACAGGCTTGTAATCAGCAGGTCCCCGGTTCAAATCCCA
The DNA here is from genome assembly GCF_017654505.1 of Polyodon spathula. Taxonomy (NCBI): domain Eukaryota; kingdom Metazoa; phylum Chordata; class Actinopteri; order Acipenseriformes; family Polyodontidae; genus Polyodon; species Polyodon spathula. Next base: position 1,019,397 of record NC_054538.1, on the reverse strand, counting down.
GCTTCGCCACTGACTCACTGTGTGGTCTTGAGCAAGTCACTTAACCTCCTTGCCCTCTGTCTTTCAGGTGAGACATTGTTGTAAGTGACTCTTCAGCTGATGCATAGTTAATACACTTTAGTCTTGTATCCTGTAAAGCACTTTGTGATGGCTGTCCACTATGAAAGGTGTTATATAAAACAAAAAGATTAGATTACACACTTTTTATAAGAATGCAAGTGGTGATGTGTCAAGTTATCAGTAGGGGTTTCACTGATCTTTTTTTAAGAGAATGTGATTAAATTGATCAATCACATATGTTATAACTTCCATATTACTGTATATGAAATTGTAATAATAGGCTACAAAACAATCAGTAAAAAAAAGAACATTTACATTAAAATTATACTAAAATACAAACAAAGCTGTTTCCATAAATACATTCATGTGTGCAGTATATTCTGATTGTATATGTTTAATGTGTGTTCAATTTAACAGAAAAAGTAATTGATATAAAACCCCCATTTATAAGGCAGCTACCTTAGTATAGCCCCAAACCCTTTATGCAGAAGCTTGCACGTGGGGTTGTTGTTACACATGTAAGCACTATGTAGCCGTGTAGGAGCATGTGTAAACAGCTAGCTTGTGTGCTTCACATTTAGATCTGCTCCAGAGATGAAGCTACCCTGAGGAAGCGCTCCCTGTCTCAGACAATGAGGGGTAAGAAGGGGATGTTCTCCTCCCTCAAAGGGCTGGACAGTCTGGCCAAACAAGGAAAAGAAAAGAGGGCTTCTGTGTCCCAGGTAAACTGCACTGCGATGCTGTTTCTACACTGCAGTTTGTACCAATGTGCATACCCTTCCACTGTGACAGCCCCTTTGCACACAGCCATTGAATCTTCAAAGATCATTTGGCAAAGGGTTTGGAAATCAGTTTTTAAATGATTTGCCAAAGATTACATGGATGGAAATAGGAATCCTATTGAGTTTCACCCATTCTAAGTTTTACTATGAGCTTGATTAGCCACAGTGTAGTGGTAGCAAGCTCAGGTGTGTCTCAATAAACTCCTAGTAAAACCAGGAATGGATCAAACTGCTATGCAATGGGAGCCTTATTAAACTCCTAGTAAAACCAGGGAATGCTTATTACCTCTATAAACCAGTAATTTAGGATCACTGCTATGGCAGAGCGATATTACCCTCGGATAAATTTGAGGCTATATCCAACTAGTTTGACGATACGAGCTCCCTTATTAAACTCCTAGTAAAACCAGGAATGGATCAAACTGCTATGCAATGGGAGCCTTATTAAACTCCTAGTAAAACCAGGACTATATCAAACTGCTATGCAATGGGAGCCTTATTAAACTCCTAGTAAAACCAGGAATGGATCAAACTGCTATGCAATGGGAGCCTTATTAAACTCCTAGTAAAACCAGGACTATATCAAACTGCTATGCAATGGGAGTCTTATTAAACTCCTAGTAAAACCAGGAATGAACTGCTATGCAATCAAACTGCTATGCAATGGGACTGCTATGCAATTTATTAAACTCCTAGTAACCCATTGGAATAATGATGGGAGCCTTATTAAACTCCTATAAAATAGTAAATGATCCATACTGCTAGCAATGGGAGCCCTTATTAAACTCATAGTAAAACCAGGAATGGATCAAACTGCTATGCAATGGGAGCCTTATTAAACTCATAGTAAAACCAGGAATGGATCAAACTGCTATGCAATGGGAGTCTTATTAAACTCCATAGTCTTATTAAACTCATAGTAAAACCAGGAATATATCAAACTGCTATGCAATGGGAGCCTTATTAAACTCATAGTAAAACCAGGAATATATCAAACTGCTATGCAATGGGAGCCTTATTAAACTCATAGTAAAACCAGGAATATATCAAACTGCTATGCAATGGGAGCCTTATTAAACTCATAGTAAAACCAGGAATGGATCAAACTGCTATGCAATGGGAGTCCTTATTAAACTCCTAGTAAAACCAGGACTATATCAAACTGCTATGCAATGGGAGTCTTATTAAACTCATAGTAAAACCAGGAATAGTATCAAACCAGGAATGGCCTTATTAAACTCCTAGTAAAACCAGGAATGGATCAAACTGCTATGCAATGGGAGCCTTATTAAACTCATAGTAAAACCAGGACTATATCAAACTGCTATGCAATGGGAGTCTTATTAAACTCATAGTAAAACCAGGAATATATCAAACTGCTATGCAATGGGAGCCTTATTAAACTCATAGTAAAACCAGGAATATATCAAACTGCTATGCAATGGGAGCCTTATTAAACTCCTAGTAAAACCAGGAATGGATCAAACTGCTATGCAATGGGAGCCTTATTAAACTCATAGTAAAACCAGGAATAGATCAAACTGCTATGCAATGAGAGTCTTATTAAACTCATAGTAAAACCAGGAATATATCAAACTGCTATGCAATCAGAGCCTTATTAAACTCATAGTAAAACCAGGAATGGATCAAACTGCTATTCAATGGGAGTCTTATTAAACTCATAGTAAAACCAGGAATGGATCAAACTGCTATGCAATGGGAGTCTTATTAAACTCATAGTAAAACCAGGAATGGATCAAACTGCTATGCAATGGGAGTCTTATTAAACTCATAGTAAAACCAGGAATGGATCAACTCATAGTTATTAACTCATGTAAAACAGCGGATCAGACCCTCGCTTATTAAACTCATAGTAAAACCAGGAATGGATCAAACTGCTATGCAATGGGAGTCTTATTTTTGAGTATCATTTTGGTAAACTATAGTTTTACGATACGTGTACCCTCGGAATAATTTGAGCTATCATTTTTGTCCTTATTAGTTTGACGATACGTTACCTGCCTTATTAAACTCATAGTTAAAACCAAGAATGGATCAAACTGCTCTCGTTACCGAGTCTTATTAAACTCATAGTAAAACCAGGAATGGATCAAACTGCTATGCAATGGGAGTCTTATTAAACTCATAGTAAAACCAGGAATATATCAAACTGCTATGCAATGGGAGTCTTATTTCCATCATTGGTTTAACAAATATGTGTATGGTATATCCTGTAGCCCCAAATCTTGAAGTAGTCTCAATACAGCTATGAACTTGTGTTTATGTATTTAATATTAAAATGTAATATCTGTTCTCAGCCTGGGTTTATGTGAAGGGGGAAGCCAGTGCACACAGACATTATTCAGTAGCACTTCAATTTCAAGCAGCTGTAACACATGCCTGTTTGTTTCCTCATTTTAGAAATGCTCTAATTTTTAAAGCTTTGGGATGAATTGGGATCTAAGCAATTGTGATTTACTAGAAACATGCTTGTATTGCTGTGTATGCTCACAGAGCAGTGGCTACACTCAAATACCTTGCATGAAATGTTCTGTACTAAATGCTGTAAATAACACTCACTGGAAATCGCCTCACAGCAACCAACAGATGGTTAAAATGAACAGTGCCACTGAAATACTTCTATAGAAATGCATGTTTTTTGTTCCCAATTAAAGCGATTTAATGCTCCAGAAGATTGAGGCTTCTAATGATTCTGAGTGTCCCATAGGTGTGTCTGTGGGCACTGCTTCCTGTCATATGTGTGGCAGATCTATTGTTCACAATATAATGTGTATTATCACACATCCTTTTCTAATGTCTAGCGTCAATTACACTGTCCAGTAGTGAAGTACAAAGCTGTTTTTTTTATTTTTTTATAGCGTCTAGTTTTAATTGAAGTTCAGTTTCATTAGGAGTTGGCAGCACAGTAAACCAGCCGTTGCACGACAGTCATTTTGACCTGATATCCTTGATGTTCAGTTTTATTTGGATGTATTCACTGTGTCCATTAGGCTTTATTTTTCCCTGTGGTAACAGTGATACATTTTAATTGAACAACATGAATACTAAGCTTATAAAATGATTATGCTAAAGATGGTATACGATGAGGAGATGGGGATAATCTGGCAGCTGTTCAGGACATCAAGGAGAGGGCTGCTAAACTACATGTTCAAGAAGGCATTTGGAGAGGGTTCTTTAACAGGCTTAACACTTAGTTTTTATTTTTTTTTTTTTTCACCTGGATTTTCTCAAACTCATTGCTCAGCTGACTGGCATTTGCAAAGGTTGTTCACTTTGTTCCAAAGTAATTCAGTGAGAAGAATAAACTGACCACCTGTCTTGCTCCAAAACTGAGATGTATTTTGTGTACAAAGTGAAGGTATCCCTGGTTTTTCACAGTTGCTCAGGCCTCTGATTTGCTCAGCCCATGCCTAGTCAGATCTCATTGTACAGTATTAGTCACCCATGCTAAATTAACTACAATAAGGCAGACAGAGCTGTGAGTCTGGAAAGAAGTAAACGCTTACGAGACAGGGGAAGTTCTTGTGTGTGCACTGCAAGATATCATTTGAGCATCCCTACACTAGTCCTTATTTCCAGTTGAGCCTGGTTAAAAATAGGATCAAGGCAAGAGGCTGAAAAATGTTTTAATTGCAGACAGATGTTCAATCTTGTTTGTAGCACGTTTACACTCTGCAGTTTGTTTATTTGTTAATTTGTTTATTTGTTTATGTATGTTTGTATTCTTCCAGATTTTTGAAAGTGATGGGAAAATAACCCACATTGCTTTGAACCCCAGCAGTTGTGAGGTGAGGTTTTTTTTGGTATTTTTTTCTAAAGTCTATGCAGTTTTTACAATCAGAAGTCTAAAAGCACAGTGGATTCTGGGTACTGTGCCAGTTTAAGCTTTTTAGAAGATTAGTGTGATGTCAATGCAAGGATGTCTAGCTTCACGCTTGCAGGTGGTTTGTGTCGTGTGCACTGCAACAGAACAAACACTGCTTTTAGCCAGATCTCAAGATACAAGGAGATATGCCTTGTAACGCAGATTCGTTTAATGGAATGATCTCACTTTACTTCCTCAGATATCATACAAACTTAAAGTTTAAAAAGTTTGGGCTAAAATGTGTTATAGCAAATTAGCTGCTGAAAAGCAGTATCCATTACCTGTAACCTGAGACACTAGAGAGAAGGATGGATTTCCAAAAAGACAGAACATACTAGATTTAATTCAAGAATAGTGTGCCTTATACTGCATAATAGTATGGCACAGCCAGACATCCATTACACTGTATTTATGACTCCAGTGATTTGCTGTGGTGAGGCCAGCCATGCGTGGTGACCAAAACTTCTCCTTTCTCTGTAATTTGTAGCACTGTACAATATAACTTCTCTTCGATTACTATGCAGTTTACTGTATGTGCAAATCAATTCCTTCAACAAACAAGGCAACTCCCATTACTGTTGAGGCAATTGGCACAATAGCCTGTTTCAATAGACAGGATGTGTTACAGTAGTGCTCACATTGGAAGCTGAGCCTCATGTGTTTCATGCTATTAAAGTTACCATACTGTGCTACGACACACAAAGCTGTGTATTCATAAAGGTTTTTGGAGTACATTGCATTACTAATTCTTTATAAATAAAACCCTTGTAAATAAAAAGCTTTTACCATAGTGACGCACTGTAACAGTAAGACTGAGGTTATTCATTTGCAAAAAAAAAAAAAAAGTCTCTAATAGGATGCATGTATCAGCAGAAGAATCGCAGCTGCCTTCTATCCCAGGAGCGTGTATACTTGAAGTCAGGTCTGGAAAGGTTCTGAAAAGCAGCTGCAAGGTCCCTCACCAGATTAACGAAAACGCTCAACTGCAGGAGAGCGTGTCCTCGCTCTGGGGAGTGTATTTTAGGACCAGGTTTTCAGAAGCCGCTGCATGCAGACAGGCTTGTAATGGCTGGGATTAGCCTCCGAGCAGCTGTGATGACGGGCGGGGTGTTTGTTGACACAGCGCTGCAGTAACAGCAGCCCAGCCTCGTGCAGAAAAACTTCCAGACGCTGCCGGTGCTAGGCACCGACGCAAGCCTTTATTCAGCCATGATTTGGTTGCATGGGTTCACAAATCCTTAGACGCTGTCCGAGGGCACATGTTCAGAAAAGGGTTTTGTGCCGAGCTGTTTTGATGTAGTCTAAAAAGTGAACCCATTGTCTACAGTAAGTGAACATACTCCTTGTTAGTACTGAACATAATACAAGTTTACTGAGATGAGAAGGAACTCGTTTTGAATTTACAGGCCCTTTCAGATTCAGCGATTGCACAGTTCATCAATCCTGACATTTTTAGGGTTTTAGTTGATTTGTTAAAAAACAAATTCCAAATGTGAAAGCTTATCTTTCCATGTGCTGTACAAACTAATGAAAATACAGCCAGCAGTTAGGATGAATTTATTTGGCTGTGTTTAGCTTTTAAACCCCTTACATTCAAAGACACAGAATAGAGGGTCATTACAAACTCAGAAGGGTTCATATCCATACTGCGTTTCACAGTGCTGTGGTTCAGTGGATAGTACATTATATAGGACATTGTGTAGTGCATTGTATAGGACATTGTATAGTGCATTGTATAGGACATTGTATAGTGCATTGTATGGGGCATTGTATAGGACATTGTATAGTGGATTGTATAGGACATTGTATAGTGCATTGTGTGATACATTGTATAGGCCATTGTATAGTGCATTGTATGGACATTGTATAGTGCATTGTATGGGACATTGTATAGTGCATTGTATAGGACATTGTGTAGTGCATTGTATAAGACATTGTGTAGTGCATTGTATAGGACATTGTGTAGTGCATTGTATAGGACATTGTATAGTGCATTGTGTAGGACATTGTATGGTGCATGCATTGCTTTAGAGTTTCCAAACATCGCTTTCCAAGCACACCTCAATCCAAACCAGCCATTTCGTTTGTGGGTTTTAGTTAGACCCGACCAATTGATGGGGATGTTTTTTTTGTTTGGTTTTTTTTTGTGGTGGTGGCATTAAAACTAGTGATTTAGCTTGTGGTTCCACCTCCCCCTAACTAACAGGTGAAAATGTTTAAATAAATGTAGGTCTGCATTCAGGAGCACCAGTTTGCATTCAGGACCTCCAGTTTGCATTCAGGGGCTATAGTTTGTATTCAGGGGCTATAGTTTGTATTCAGGGGCTCCAGTTTGCATTCAGGAGCTCCAGTTTGCATTCAGGAGCTCCAGTTTGCATTCAGGAGCTCCAGTCTGCATTCAGGACCTTCAGTCTGCATTCAGGAGCTCCAGTTTGCATTCAGGAGCACCAGTCTGCTTTCAGGAGCTCCAGTCTGCTTTCAGGAGCTCCAGTCTGCTTTCAGGAGCTCCAGTTTGCATTCAGGGGCTCCAGTCTGCATTCAGGACCTTCAGTCTGCATTCAGGACCTTCAGTTTGCATTCAGGGGCTCCAGTCTGCATTCAGGACCTTCAGTCTGCATTCAGGAGCTCCAGTTTGCATTCAGGAGCACCAGTCTGCTTTCAGGAGCTCCAGTCTGCTTTCAGGAGCTCCAGTTTGCTTTCAGGGGCTCCAGTTTGCATTCAGGAGCTCTAGTTTGCATTCAGGAGCTCCAGTTTGCATTCAGGAGCTCCAGTCTGCATTCAGGACCTTCAGTCTGCATTCAGGAGCTCCAGTTTGCATTCAGGAGCTCCAGTTTGCATTCAGGGGCTCCAGTCTGCATTCAGGACCTTCAGTCTGCTTTCAGGAGCTCCAGTTTGCATTCAGGAGCACCAGTCTGCTTTCAGGAGCTCCAGTTTGCATTCAGGACCTCCAGTTTGCATTCAGTGACTCCAGTTTGCATTCAGGAGCTATAATTTGTATTCAGGAGCTCCAGTTTGCATTCAGGAGCTCCAGTTTGCATTCAGGACCTTCAGTCTGCATTCAGGACCTTCAGTCTGCATTCAGAAGCTCCAGTTTGCATTCAGGAGCACCAGTCTGCTTTCAGGACCTTCAGTCTGCATTCAGGAGCTCCAGTTTGCATTCAGGAGCACCAGTCTGCTTTCAGGAGCTCCAGTCTGCTTTCAGGAGCTCCAGTTTGCTTTCAGGGGCTCCAGTTTGCATTCAGGAGCTCTAGTTTGCATTCAGGAGCTCCAGTTTGCATTCAGGGGCTCCAGTCTGCATTCAGGACCTTCAGTCTGCATTCAGGAGCTCCAGTTTGCGGGCGGGGTGTTTGTTGACACAGCGCTGCAGTAACAGCAGCCCAGCCTCGTGCAGAAAAACTTCCAGATGCTGCCGGTGCTAGGCACCGACGCAAGCCTTTATTCAGCCATGATTTGGTTGCATGGGTTCACAAATCCTTAGACGCTGTCCGAGGGCACATGTTCAGAAAAGGGTTTTGTGCCGAGCTGTTTTGATGTAGTCTAAAAAGTGAACCCATTGTCTACAGTAAGTGAACATACTCCTTGTTAGTACTGAACATAATACAAGTTTACTGAGATGAGAAGGAACTCGTTTTGAATTTACAGGCCCTTTCAGATTCAGCGATTGCACAGTTCATCAATCCTGACATTTTTAGGGTTTTAGTTGATTTGTTAAAAAACAAATTCCAAATGTGAAAGCTTCTCTTTCCATGTGCTGTACAAACTAATGAAAATACAGCCAGCAGTTAGGATGAATTTATTTGGCTGTGTTTAGCTTTTAAACCCCTTACATTCAAAGACACAGAATAGAGAGTCATTACAAACTCAGAAGGGTTCATATCCATACTGCGTTTCACAGTGCTGTGGTTCAGTGGATAGTACATTATATAGGACATTGTGTAGTGCATTGTATAGGACATTGTATAGTGCATTGTATAGGACATTGTATAGTGCATTGTATGGTGCATTGTATAGGACATTGTATAGTGCATTGTATAGGACATTGTATAGTGCATTGTGTGATACATTGTATAGGACATTGTATAGTGCATTGTATGGTACGTTGTATAGTGCATTGTATAGGACATTGTATAGTGCATTGTATAGGACATTGTATAGTGCATTGTATGGTACATTATATAGTGCATTGTATGGTACATTGTATAGTGCATTGTATGGTACATTGTATAGTGCATTGTATGGTACATTGTATAGTGCATTGTATAGGACATTGTGTAGTGCATTGTATAAGACATTGTGTAGTGCATTGTATAAGACATTGTGTAGTGCATTGTATAGGACATTGTATAGTGCATTGTGTAGGACATTGTATGGTGCATGCATTGCTTTAGAGTTTCCAAACATCGCTTTCCAAGCACACCTCAATCCAAACCAGCCATTTCGTTTGTGGGTTTTAGTTAGACCCGACCAATTGATGGGGATGTTTTTTTTGTTTGGTTTTTTTTTGTGGTGGTGGCATTAAAACTAGTGATTTAGCTTGTGGTTCCACCTCCCCCTAACTAACAGGTGAAAATGTTTAAATAAATGTAGGTCTGCATTCAGGAGCACCAGTTTGCATTCAGGACCTCCAGTTTGCATTCAGGGGCTATAGTTTGTATTCAGGGGCTATAGTTTGTATTCAGGGGCTCCAGTTTGCATTCAGGAGCTCCAGTCTGCATTCAGGAGCTCCAGTTTGCATTCAGGAGCTCCAGTTTGCATTCAGGGGCTCCAGTCTGCATTCAGGACCTTCAGTCTGCTTTCAGGAGCTCCAGTTTGCATTCAGGACCTTCAGTCTGCATTCAGGAGCTCCAGTTTGCATTCAGGAGCTCCAGTCTGCTTTCAGGAGCTCCAGTTTGCATTCAGGGGCTCCAGTCTGCATTCAGGACCTTCAGTCTGCATTCAGGGGCTCCAGTTTGCATTCAGGAGCACCAGTCTGCTTTCAGGGGCTCCAGTTTGCATTCAGGGGCTCCAGTGTGCATTCAGGAGCTCCAGTCTGCATTCAGGGGCTCCAGTTTGCATTCAGGAGCACCAGTCTGCATTCAGGAGCTCCAGTCTGCTTTCAGGAGCTCCAGTTTGCTTTCAGGGGCTCCAGTTTGCATTCAGGAGCTCCAGTTTGCATTCAGGACCTCCAGTTTGCATTCAGTGACTCCAGTTTGCATTCAGGAGCTATAATTTGTATTCAGGAGCTCCAGTTTGCATTCAGGAGCTCCAGTTTGCATTCAGGGGCTCCAGTCTGCATTCAGGACCTTCAGTCTGCATTCAGAAGCTCCAGTTTGCATTCAGGAGCACCAGTCTGCTTTCAGGACCTTCAGTCTGCATTCAGGAGCTCCAGTTTGCATTCAGGAGCACCAGTCTGCTTTCAGGAGCTCCAGTCTGCTTTCAGGAGCTCCAGTTTGCTTTCAGGGGCTCCAGTTTGCATTCAGGAGCTCTAGTTTGCATTCAGGAGCTCCAGTTTGCATTCAGGGGCTCCAGTCTGCATTCAGGAGCTCCAGTTTGCATTCACGAGCTCCAGTCTGCTTTCAGGAGCTCCAGTTTGCATTCAGGGGCTCCAGTCTGCATTCAGGACCTTCAGTCTGCATTCAGGGGCTCCAGTTTGCATTCAGGAGCACCAGTCTGCTTTCAGGGGCTCCAGTTTGCATTCAGGGGCTCCAGTGTGCATTCAGGAGCTCCAGTCTGCATTCAGGGGCTCCAGTTTGCATTCAGGAGCTCCAGTCTGCATTCAGGGGCTCCAGTTTGCATTCAGGAGCACCAGTCTGCATTCAGGAGCTCCAGTATGCTTTCAGGAGCTCCAGTTTGCTTTCAGGGGCTCCAGTTTGCATTCAGGAGCTCCAGTTTGCTTTCAGGGGCTCCAGTTTGCATTCAGGAGCTCCAGTTTGCATTCAGGACCTTCAGTTTGCATTCAGGACCTTCAGTCTGTATTCAGGGGCTCCAGTCTGCATTCAGTTTGCAGTACTGCCCCGTTATCCCCTTACTTTACAAAACGTTACAAACTTCAGAAACATTTTGATCCATCAATCTTCTGACCATTCATTCACAAGTAATCCAATCAGTTTTTTTTTTTCATTTTGACTTCTATATACAGTAGTTACAGTACAACCATAACCAGACTGGATGTTCAGCACATGCAGCTGTGGTCAAAGGTTTTGCATCACCATCTATATAAAATTAACTAATTGCTTCATAAAGCCAATTGAAACCTGCTGAATAATGTTATGTTAACATATTGAATTACATACCACTTTGTAGTTTTAAAATGATAATTCAGCCATTATGAGTGTCTTCCGAGAATAAGTGACTATTGATATTGGGTGGAGATTACCACCTCAAAGTCATCTTTTGATGTACAGTCAGGAAGATATGAAGTAATGTATTGGTTTGCAGCAGCCCCAGGCATCATGGCATTGCACATGATGACAGGCTAACACTCTTGGCAAATTCTGCTGGAATATTTGAAGGGCTGTTACAACTCGTGGCGGTGAATGAATGAATGAATGTACTCCAGTATATGAGAGAGATGCAGCCTTGTAATAGGCAGGAGCAGAACTTTCCACATCATACAACTGAATAGGAACAAGTGTTACACAACAGTGTGGAAAGCAAAATAAAAGTGTCCTGTATACCTTGGACAAACAGGATCTTTGGAAACATAACTGTTATTGAATACAGTCTCTTACAAACAACAGACTTTCTTTGTGTGCTTTCCAGAATTGCAGCTGGCTAGCTAGTCTTTATGTTGGCAGGTTTTAGGTTTCTGTAGTCACACCACAGCAGGACTCTGGGTATGATGGCTTATCTTGCTTTCTGTCTTTCTTCTTTGTCTTTTTCTAATAAAGTGACCCCCATCGGGTCATTTTATTTTGCGTCAACATTTTTAATACAAAGCCCTTGTCTCTTTGATCCAGTCAGAGGGCACAAGTCAGACTTGTTGAGTTGCACACAGACCATCTGGCCAGTCATTCATTCATTCATTCATTCATTCATTCATTCATTCCTCATTGTTCAGAGTCCAGATTGATGCAGCACAGGCAGTTATTGTTACTAAGCTGCTCTTTAAAAGTTGGGTTGGGGGTCTCCCTTAAACCCCCCCTTGTACTGTTAACCTTCCATCTCCCCACTCCAAATCTCAAATCATAAATCCTGTGTAACACTGGACAACTTTCATATGCTTTCTCAAATCATAAATCCTGTGTAACACTGAACAACTTTCATGTGCCTTCTCAAATCATAAATCCTGTGTAACGCTGGACAACTTTCGTGTGCTTTCTCAAATCATAAATCCTGTGTAACGCTGGACAACTTTCATGTGCTTTCTCAAATCTTAAATCCTGTGTAACGCTGGACAACTTTCGTGTGCTTTCTCAAATCATAAATCCTGTGTAATGCTGGACAACTTTCATGTGCTTTCTCAAATCATAAATCCTGTGTAACGCTGGACAACTTTCATGTGCTTTCTCAAATCATAAATCCTGTGTAACGCTGGACAGCTTTCGTGTGCTTTCTCAAATCATAAATCCTGTGTAACGCTGGACAGCTTTTAATGTGCTTTCTCAAATCATAAATCCTGTGTAACGCTGGACAGTCTTTAATGTGCTTTCTCAAATCATAAATCCTGTGTAACGCTGGACAGCTTTTAATGTGCTTTCTCAAATCATAAATCCTGTGTAATGCTGGACAGCTTTCATGTGGTTTCTCAAATCATAAATCCTGTGTAACGCTGGACAGCTTTCATGTGCTTTCTCAAATCATAAATCCTGTGTAACGCTGGACAGCTTTCATGTGCTTTCTCAAATCATAAATCCTGTGTAACGCTGGACAACATTCGTGTGCTTTCTCAAATCATAAATCCTGTGTAACGCTGGACAACTTTCATGTGCTTTCTCAAATCATAAATCCTGTGTAACGCTGGACAGCTTTCTTGTGGTTTCTCAAATCATAAATCCTGTGTAACGCTGGACAGCTTTCATGTGCTTTCTCAAATCATAAATCCTGTGTAATACTGGACAACTTTCATGTGCTTTCTCAAATCATAAATCCTGTGTAACGCTGGACAGCTTTCAGGTGCTTTCTCAAATCATAAATCCTGTGTAACGCTGGACAGCTTTTAATGTGCTTTCTCAAGCAGCTCATCGTAGGAGACGTTCTCAAGCAATTTCATCAAAAAGATTTGCCTCACAAGTTTCCTCTGATGTTACATTGGGTTAACACCCTTTTACAAGGGATGCTAACTTTCTTATTTTTGCAGCGAGGTGCACGAAACATTTCAAATGTATTGACAGGTTGGATCTGCTCATCCGAATTGTCAGTTTCCTCCTCGTGCGTGACTCTCAAATATATTTTAACAAGAACCAATTTTAAGTGTGATCTAAATAAATATTTTGTGTGCTTTACCTCAACCCTTTTTTGTTTTAAAAAGGACTGTTTTGGCTGCTGACTAACTTCTTTGTCCTCTTGCTCTTTCTAATAACAGAGAGTTGACGGCACAGCTAACATGTACTCAACAGCACCAGCTGAAGGCAGTCATTGTTTTGACACTTTGGCCTGTGTGTATTTCCCTGACGCCCAGGGAGTAACTGTGACAGTACATCAGGATCTTAGGGTTGAAGAGGTGCTGAACTTGGTGTGCAAGGTGGGTGTGGAGGGTTTGGAACAGTCTTTACTCTTCACTGCTGTATTTTTTTGTTTTGTTGATTTCAGTTTGTACATACATACTGTGGTAAGTGAGAAGTGAAAGGGTTATTTGAAATTCAGGATTTTAGGAAGTCTGCACACCCCATTAGAAGTAAACTGAAGATAATCTATTTACGAAAATAATACAAGGCAAGTAGGTTAAAAAAAAAGAAATAGTATTTCAGTATCTTGTTTTTAGTATATTTATTGAAATTAATTTTGAAAATGTGATCTTTTATTAGAATATGTTTTGTGTTTTCTTTTGATATCTGGAGGCCGCATTGATTATGAAAATAGCATTATTAAAAACAGATACAGTTTTGTAACAGAGTCAATTACTGGGGTACCAGGTAGTGTCAGGTGTATTGCACTACCAAAATATAAACTTATGTGATGCACGTGACCAGGACTCAAATGTATACCACACTGTCTAAACCCTGTTTAGAGTCAAAGTACGTGGGACAAACAACAGTAAAAGAAGTTATAGCGTCAACATGTTTAATTGACAACCAACTTGGGTCCATACAACAAACAAATCAGTTTTATACCCTTCAAAAAATACCCTTGATCTCTAACTCTAGGTGTAGTACAGTAGTAACATTCCATCAGTAGTTTTGTTCTTCCAAAAGAAAGTAGCCATTTGTTTATTATTTATATAAAAGAAAAGTTTGAAATCGCTTTTGCAGTCAGTCGCTCGAGCCTCCACTTCAACCACTCATCCAGCCACAGCTCTTCTTAGTGTGTCACCCACCCAGACGTCTTCGCACAACAGATAGTGGACAGCAGACAGAAGACACGCAGACAACAGACACACACACAGCAGACACGCAGACAGAAGACACGCAGACAGTAGACGCGCAGTCACGCACGCAGCAGACACGCACGCAGCAGACACGCACACAGCAGACACGCGCACAGCAGACACGCACACAGCAGACACGCTCACAGCAGACACGCTCACAGCAGACACGCACGCAGCAGACACGCACACAGCAGACACGCACACAGCAGACACGCACACAGCAGACACACTCACAGCAGACACGCGCACAGCAGACACGCTCACAGCAGACATGCACACAGCAGATACACTCACAGCAGACACGCTCACAGCAGACACGCGCACAGCAGACACGCTCACAGCAGACACGCACGCAGCAGACATGCACACAGCAGACACGCGCACAGCAGACACGCTCACAGCAGACACGCACACAGCAGACACGCACGCAGCAGACACGCACACAGCAGACACGCACACAGCAGACACGCACACAGCAGACACGCACACAGCAGACACGCTCACAGCAGATACACTCACAGCAGACACGCACACAGCAGACACGCACACAGCAGACACGCACACAGCAGACACGCTCACAGCAGACACGCACACAGCAGACACACTCACAGCAGACACGCACACAGCAGACACGCTCACAGCAGACACGCACACAGCAGACACGCTCGCAGCAGACACGCACACAGCAGACACGCTCACAGCAGACACGCACACAGCAGACACGCTCACAGCAGACACGCACACAGCAGACACGCGCACAGCAGACACGCTCACAGCAGACACGCACACAGCAGACACGCGCACAGCAGACACGCACAGCAGACACGCACACAGCAGACACGCACAGCAGCAGACACGCACGCAGCAGACACGCGCACAGCAGACACGCTCGCAGCAGACACGCACACAGCAGACACGCACACAGCAGACACGCACGCAGCAGACACGCACACAGCAGACACGCTCACAGCAGACACGCACACAGCAGACACGCACACAGCAGACACGCACACAGCAGACACACTCACAGCAGACACGCTCACAGCAGACACACTCACAGCAGACACGCACACAGCAGACACGCACACAGCAGACACGCTCACAGCAGATACACTCACAGCAGACACGCTCACAGCAGACACGCTCACAGCAGACACGCACGCAGCAGACACGCACGCAGCAGACACGCGCACAGCAGACACGCACGCAGCAGACACGCACACAGCAGATACACTCACAGCAGACACGCTCACAGCAGACACGCGCACAGCAGACAACAGACATGGACACAGCACAGAACAGACAGCAGACATGCACACAGCACAGAGCAGACAACATACATGCACACAGCACAGAGCAGACAACAGACATGCACACAGCAGACAACAGACATGCACACAGCACACAGCAGACACGCAGACAGCACCCAGCAGCAACAGACATGCACACAGCAGACACACACACAGCAGGCAGCAGACAAGCACACAACAGACAGCAGACAGCAGACAGGAACCAGCGATTTGCCGAGCAGCAGCCTTCTGGCAACAGTCCACGCAGCCCCTCTCCTCTCTGTCTCGCTCTCCCCCTCTGGTAACAGGGCTTGGTGTTTGCATTTTATGTGCAACATTTAAAGAGACAGTGCTGGTTTACCGAATCTGCTACAGTGTTATGTTGCGGTTTTGAAGAGATCTTGTTAAGACTGATTTGATCCTTTAAACAGTGAAGATAAGGGGGGATAGTGTTAGTGGGATTGACTAGTTAAGACTGGAGAATAAAGGAGTGCCTACTGTACTGATTGCAAAAAAACGAAAGGACCACAATTGGAGGCTTTTACCTGTCAAGTGCATTTACTATGTTGATTCTATAGTGGTTTTGCTGAAAGAGTCCCAATTCACCACATCAGGGAATCATTGTACCCTTTCTTCTGCTCTGTGGAGGAATGCTACCTTTTTATAAATAAAGAGGAAAATCCATAAATTACTTGTTTTTATTCATTTTTTCTCGTTTTATCAATTTAGGACAGCAATGGCTGTATATGAATATCAGTTTAAATCTATTTTTTTCTTTTTGTTTTTTTCTGTCCTGACTTTGTTTTACCTTTCCATCTTTAGTGGTCTTTTAAGTGGATTCCTTTCCTTTACGTCTTACTTGCTTCTTTGCTTCTTTTCTTTCTGCTGGTGAGTTTCAGTAATTACTCAGTGCAAACACTAAAGCTGAGGGAACATGAAGCCACTTATTCAGGAACAGTGGCTTGAAACCTGGTTCCAGGAGACCAGGTGACCTCGTTTGAGGCAGCTTTGCTGTATCAAACCCCAGGTCTCCCCTGGTGTGCCGTGCAGTGGCCTGAAACCTAGTCTCCTGAAACTAGGTTCCAAGCCACTGAGCTGGTAAAAAGTGTATGTAAAACTACATTAAAACAGAAGATATACTGTAGTTCTGTCTAATTGTTATTAAGGGTTACTAATACAGAATTGTAAAGTACACTTTCTGTTTAAACGCTTTTGGATGTGTTTAATTATTCTGAATATTGCACTGCAAGTTCTTTAAACAAAACATGCAGTGTTCTCGTAGATACACACAGCACTTATTGCGTCTTTCAGTTCAGCTAGGTCAGGTTTTTCCACAGCAGCAGAACCTTCTCATACATGCCGAACCAGCTGTAGGTCCTCTAGTTGCACTGTAGAATATGTACAGTAGTTGCACTGTAGAGTATGTACGGTAGTTGTACTCTAGAGTATAGTTGCGCTGTAGAGTATGTATGGTAGTTGTACTATTAGAGTATAGTTGCACTGTAGAGTATAGTTTCAGTGTAGAGTATGTACAGTAGTTGGACTGTGGAGTATAGTTTCAGTGTAGAGTATGTACGGCAGTTGCACTGTAGGGTATAGTTGCACTGCAGAGTATGTGTGGTAGTTGTACTCTAGAGTATCGTTGCGCTGTAGAGTATGTATGGTAGTTGCACTGTATAGTTGCACTGCAGAGTATGTGTGGTAGTTGTACTCTAGAATATAGTTATGCTGTAGAGTATGTATTGTAGTTGCGCTGTGGGGTATAGTTGTACTCTAGAGTATAGTTGCACTGTAGAGTATGTGTGGTAGTTGCACTGTGGGGTATAGTTGCACTGCAGAGTATGTGTGGTAGTTGTACTCTAGAGTATAGCTACACTGTACAGTATGTATGGTAGTTGTACTATTAGAGTATAGTTTCAGTGTAGAGTATGTGCGGTAGTTGCACTGTGGAGTATAGTTGCACTGTGGAGTTTGTGTGTTAGTTGTACTGTAGAGTATAGTTGCGCTGTAGAGTATGTATGGTAGTTGCACTGCTGAGTATGTTTGGTAGTTCTATTATAGAGTGTAGCTGCACTGCAGAGTATGTATGGTAGTTGCACTGTGGAGTATAGTTGCACTGTAGAGTATGTGTGGTAGTTGTACTCTAGAGTATAGTTGCACTGTAGAGTATGTATGGTAGTTGCACTGTATAGTTGCACTGCAGAGTATGATTGGTAGTTCTATTATAGAGTGTAGCTGCACTGTAGAGTATGTATGGTAGTTGCACTGTAGGGTATATTTGCACTGCATAGTATGTGTGGTAGTTGTACTCTAGAGTATAGTTGCACTGTAGAGTATGTATGGTAGTTGCACTGTGGAGTATAGTTTCAGTGTAGTGTATGTACGGTAGTCACACTGTGGAGTATGGTTTCAGTGTAGAGTATGTACGGTAGTTGCACTGTGGAGTATAGTTTCAGTATGGTGTATGTACGGTAGTTGCACCGTGGAGTATAGTTTCAGTGTAGAGTATGTACGGTAGCTGCACTGTGGAGTATAGTTGCAGTGTAGAGTATGTACGGTAGTTGCACTGCAGAGTATAGTTGCAGTGCAGAGTATGTACGGTAGTTGCACTGCGGAGTATAGTTGCAGTGCAGAGGTATGTACGGTAGTTGCACTGTGGAGTATAGTTGCAGTGTAGAGTATGTACGGTAGTTGCACTGTGGAGTATAGTTGCAGTGTGGAGTATGTGCGGCAGTCGCACTGTGGAGTATAGTTGCAGTGTAGAGTATGTACGGTAGTTGCACTCTCGTTTCTGGGTGAGTATAAGGAAACAGGAACCTGACCAAGTGCAATATTGTGTTTCTAGAAGAAACTGCTGGACCCAGCCCAGTACTGTCTACGTCTTCGAAGAGCAGTGGGAGGCAATGTGGAGCTCAGCATGCCAGCCTCCAATGAGTACTTGCAAGGACTGGTGAGAAAAGCTTCATTATGAAATGGGATTGTTTGGTGCTCTGCAGTCTGTTCTGTGGTTTGTTATTTGACGGAATACGAGGTGACATTGGACAAATAGTCCACACGTAAGCACATGTATGAAAGTTGCAATATAAGAAATAAATATTTATGTATGAAGAAGTACCTTTTTACAATATTAATATATACACATTTTTTTTTTATTTTGTTTTATTTTACAGATTTATGATGAATTAGAAGTATTTCCCTTGAATGTTTTTCATTTATGCCTGCAAAGGACCGGGACTACAGTTGATTTTGGTAAGAGAATTGCAGAGAATGGAAATATAAACATCAGAACTGGGATGAGTCAGAGCAGTTTTCTGCTTCAGTGTGATATTGTATCTCACTGTGTTGACCCCTGCACTGTCTGAGAGGGAGAGGGAGAGGTGTGGGTCAGGAAGACAGACTCTGCTTCAATGTGATGTTGTATCTCACTGTGTTGACCCCTGCACTGTCTGAGAGGGAGAGGGAGAGGTGTGGGTCAGGAAGACAGACTCTGCTTCAGTGTGATGTTGTATCTCACTGTGTTGACCCCTGCACTGTCTGAGAGGGAGAGGGAGAGGTGTGGGTCAGGAAGACAGACTCTGCTTCAATGTGATGTTGTATCTCACTGTGTTGACCCCTGCACTGTCTGAGAGGGAGAGGGAGAGGTGTGGGTCAGGAAGACAGTCTCTGCTTCAATGTGATGTTGTATCTCACTGTGTTGACCCCTGTACTGTCTGAGAGGGAGAGGGAGAGGTGTGGGTCAGGAAGACAGACTCTGCTTCAATGTGATGTTGTATCTCACTGTGTTGACCCCTGCACTGTCTGAGAGGGAGAGGGAGAGGTGTGGGTCAGGAAGACAGTCTCTGCTTCAATGTGATGTTGTATCTCACTGTGTTGACCCCTGTACTGTCTGAGAGGGAGAGGGAGAGGTGTGGGTCAGGAAGACAGACTCTGCTTCAATGTGATGTTGTATCTCACTGTGTTGACCCCTGCACTGTCTGAGAGGGAGAGGGAGAGGTGTGGGTCAGGAAGACAGACTCTGCTTCAGTGTGATGTTGTATCTCACTGTGTTGACCCCTGCACTGTCTGAGAGGGAGAGGGAGAGGTGTGGGTCAGGAAGACAGACTCTGCTTCAGTGTGATGTTGTATCTCACTGTGTTGACCCCTGCACTGTCTGAGAGGGAGAGGGAGAGGTGTGGGTCAGGAAGACAGACTCTGCTTCAGTGTGATGTTGTATCTCACTGTGTTGACCCCTGCACTGTCTGAGAGGGAGAGGGAGAGGTGTGGGTCAGGAAGACAGACTCTGCTTCAGTGTGATATTGTATCTAACTGTGTTGACCCCTGCACTGTCTGAGAGGGAGAGGGAGAGGTGTGGGTCAGGAAGACAAACTCTGCTTCACTGTGATGTTGTATCTCACTGTGTTGACCCCTGCACTGTGAGAGGGAGAGGGAGAGGTGTGGGTCAGGAAGCCGCCTCAGTACTCTTATTTGGTTAAAGCCATTTGGACACACTGTCAGACAGCAGCTGCTGTGGATGAAATGCCTGTTTCTCTGGTCTTGTCTCTCCCAGGTGGGTTCCCAGCTTCAGTGATGAATCACGAGCCTCTTTCATTAATTGCAGGGTTTGCAGTAACAGGTCACGTTGACAGGCAGCAAAACAGCCGCATATTTGTGAGTGAAGTGCTTCCAGATGGAGTGGCTTACTGTGAAGGTATGTACAAAGCTTTCATAGTTGGTGTTTCTTTAGTTTTTTTTTTACTTCGCCAGTTTTGCACTTCCTCCTGGATGAAACTGGCTGTCCAGCCTTGTTCAGCAGCATGCATACTGACTCTGCCTTTTATTTGACACAACTCACACAAGGCTTCCTGCTCATTTATGGTGAAGAATCCGTACAGCCAGGTTCAAGTTTTTGTGTTTAGCATATATTTGTAGTTTTAATCTGCTTTTTTGGCAGTGCTACTTTGTTCATTTTGATCTGGTTATTTATTTATCTGTATTATACAGAGTATACGTGCCATTGAAAGATCAGTAAATAGCTGTATTATACAGAGTATACGTGCCATTGAAAGATCCGTAAATAGGACAGCAGTGTGGTAACAGTGCTGAGTTCTCAGCCTGTATCAGTTTACTGAATTCTTACTGTAGTTAGTTAATAACATATTTGTGCTTAATTTAGTTCCCATGAAGGGTGCAGGAATGCAGCTATAACAACCCCAGCCTGAGGACTTGAGTTTTCATATTGCAGGCATGCACATGGGTTATTATTGGGCTTGCGTGCGTTGCTGTATCTGCTGCTAGCATTAACCCTATTGTACACCACTACTGGAGACTGTTTGTAGGGAGCACAGATATTGTTGTTTTTTTTAAGTACAGAAATAAACTACTTGCCCTGCATCAAACCAACCTGTTTCTCTTTATGGGAAGAAAATAAGCTGGTACACAGTGTTGTTTTGTTTATCCTAACCACTCAGACAATGAGTTTTTGTTAATTGAACATGCTATGTTTGTGTTTTGTGCTTTGTTGTTTTCGCTCAGGGTTGAGAGCGGGGGATGAGATCCTTGGTGTGAATGAGAAGACAGTGTCGACCCTTGACCTTGGCCTCATGGAGCCCTTGTTCAGCCAGCAGAGCCTGATGTTGACCCTCAGGAGGGATCTGCTGGGCCTTCCTTCACAGTTACCTCCTCCCAGCCAGTCTGAGCTTCTGGAAGAGTTTCTGGACAAACATCCAAAGCAGGCATCAGGTGGTAAGAAAACCAACAGGTTTAAGTAGTGTTTTACTTTAAAGGCACATCTACACATCTTGCACAGTGAAAACAAAAAAACATGCCATCTTAACCAAAAACATACCCATGGCTTGCACAATAGAATCTAAACAGAGTAGCACCACTGCTTCATAATATGCTGTCATTTTCCAGTGTAATCGGACAATAAAACCAGACGCAAACTCAGCGGTCATTCCCAATAAAACCAGACGCAAGCTCAGTGGTCATTCCCAGTTAAACCAGACGCGAGCTCAGTGGTCATTCCCAGTAAAACCAGACTCAAACTCAGCGGTCATTACCAGTAAAACCAGACGCAAGCTCAGCGGTCAAACACAAACACCAAAACGTCAAACGTCAAACACAACCACCAGAAATCAAAACAGCCAACAAATCTGAGTCACTTCAAAATTCTGATGAGCAGAACCAACAACAAGAGAATGAAAGGAACAACATCCAGGACCCCATTGACAGTGGTGACCAGACAGCAAAAAGAAGGGAGGTCATGATTGTTGGGGACTCCATATTGAGAAACACAGCAATTTCAATTCGCAGTTTGGACCCCCTTACTACAACAGTGTGCTGCCTTCCGGGAGCCTCTGTCACGCACATCACTGAGAAAAGTAATGACTAAAGCTAAGATTTACAATTTTCGAAAAGCAAACTATGAAGGTATGAAACAGAGACTAACAGAAGTAGACTGGAGTAAAATAGAGAAAACACCCACAGAAGAAGGATGGTTGTTCTTCAAAAATGTAGTACTAGAGGCGCAAAACAATTATATCCCTAAAGTAGACAAATCTAAATGTAAAACTAAATTGCTAAAACAGTTTAATAGATCAATTAAAAAAAAAAGAAAAAAGGCACTTTATAGAGCATTAAAAATGGACCAAAAAGAAAGTACGCAGAAAGAGTACACAGAACTGCAAACGCAAGTCAAAAAGGAAGTTAGAAAGTTAGCAAGAGAACATTCAAAGAGGAGGTTAAATGTCTATGAGATACAAATGGCAAAATCGTAGATGAAGAAAAAAATAGCAAATATATTAAATGATTACTTTTCACAAGTTTTTACAAAGGAGGATACAGACAACATGCCCCACATGTCATCCAGTTCCTATCCAGTTTTAAATAACTTTAGCATAACCGAGGCAGAAGTGTTAAAGGGACTAGGAGCTCTTAAAATAAACAAATCCCCTGGGCCGGATGAGATCCTCCCAGTAGTACTCAAAGAAATGAAAGAAGTAATTTACAAACCGCTAACCAAGATCATGCAGCAGTCTCTTGACACAGGGGTGGTACCGACAGACTGGAAAATTGCAAACGTAATACCGATCCACAAAAAGGGAAACAAAACTGAACCAGGTAAGTACAGACCAGTAAGCCTGACTTCTATTATATGCAAACTTATGGAAACTATAATAAGATCCAAAATGGAAAATGACCTATATGGTAACAGGGTCCTGGGAGACAGTCAGCATGGTTTTAGGAAAGGGAGATCGTGTCTAACTAACTTGATTGATTTTTTTGAGGATGCAACTTCGGTAATGGATAATTGCAAAGCATATGACATGGTTTATTTAGATTTCCAGAAAGCTTTTGACAAAGTCCCACACAAAGATTAATTCTCAAACTGAACGCAGTAGGGATTCAAGGAAACACATGTACATGGATTAGGGAGTGGTTAACATGTAGAAAACAGAAAGTACTGATTAGAGGAAAAACCTCAGAATGGAATGTGGTAACCAGTGGAGTACCACAGGGATCAGTATTAGGTCCTCTGCTATTCCTAATCTACATTAATGATTTAGATTCTGGTATAGTAAGCAAACTTGTTAAATTTGCAGACGACACAAAAGTAGGAGGAGTGGCAAACACTGTTGCAGCAGCAAAGGTCATTCAAAATGATCTAGACAAGATTCAGAACTGGGCAGACACATAGCAAATGACATTTAATAGAGAAAAGTATAAGGTACTGCACGCAGGAAATAAAAATGTACATTATAAATATCATATGGGAGATACTGAAATTGGAGAAGGAATCTATGAAAAAGACCTAGGAGTTTTTGTTGACTCAGAAATGTCTTCATCTAGACAATGTGGGGAAGCTATAAAAAAGGCTAACAAGATGCTCGGATACATTGTGAAAAGTGTTGAATTTAAATCAAGGGAAGTAATGTTACAATGCACTAGTAAGACCTCATCTTGAATATTGTGTGCAGTTCTGGTCACCTCGCTATAAAAAAGATATTGCTGCTCTAGAAAGAGTGCAAAGAAGAGCGACCAGAATTATTCCGGGCTTAAAAGGCATGTCATATGCAGACAGGCTACGTGGCGACCTGATTCAAGCATTCAAAATTCTAAAAGGTATTGACAATGTCGACCCAAGGGACTTTTTCGACCTGAAAAAAGAAACAAGGACCAGGGGTCAGAAATGGAGATTAGACAAAGGGGCATTCAGAACAAAAAATAGGAGGCACTTTTTTACACAGAGAATCGTGAGGGTCTGGAATCAACTCCCCAGTAGGAGTGTTGTTGAAGCTGACACCCTGGGATCCTTCAAGAAGCTGCTTGATGAGATTCTGGGATCAATAAGCTGCTAACAACCAAACGAGCAAGATGGGCCGAATGGCCTCCTCTCGTTTGTAAACTTTCTTATGTTCTTATGTTCATTTCCAGTAAAACCAGACGCGAGCTCAGCGGTCATTTCCAGTAAAACCAGACGCAAACTCAGCGGTCATTTCCAGTAAAACCAGACGCAAACTCAGCGGTCATTCCCAGTAAAACCAGACGCAAACTCAGCGGTCATTCCCAGTAAAACCAGACGCAAGCTCAGCGGTCATTCCCAGTAGTGGTCTGCTGTGGAAAAACAAACAAAAAAAAAAACCCAGAGATTTCTCCTTTTGCAACAATTAGTGATTTGTCAGTAGTGTGATAAGGATGTTGTACAAGAAACAGATAGATGGGTTTATTTAAAGGGTGCAAACGTCATATCTATCTATCTGTAGATTATTGACGCAGAATATGGTTTGACAAGTAATAGCTTGTGGTTGTTTTAAAGACCAGTGGTTTGCAAATATAGGAATGTAACCCTGAAGAGGTGTTGTAAAGTGTCAGTTCTGCAAATGAGGAACACTGTCTAATGTAGCAAGCTTATTTATACCAAGGAGGCATATCAGTAATGTTTTATTAGTGAATGAGAGAGTGATGAGATCCACTGATGTAGTCTTCCGAGCAGGTGCTGTGTAACTCTTTAAACTTCCATTACATTGCTGTCATTAGGCCTTTTTCCATCCAACTTTTAAGCTTGGTAAAACTTAAAGAAAACTTAAAACTGATAAATAATGTTGGAATTTGTTAATCTTTTTATTCTTTATTCAGTAATTATTTTCTTCCATTTTAAAAGTGGTCTTTTGATTGGCTGATTTGGTGCCACTAGTCTCCTCAAGTCCCCTCTGGTGCGCCATGCAGCAGCCTGAAACCTGATATCCTGAAACCAAGTTCCAGGCCCTGTGTTCCCCCAGCTTTATTAAGTTAAACAAACTGAATGTTTAATTGTTTTTTTCTTAATAAGAGTGTCCATTTTATATACAGTGCCTTGCAAAAGTATTCAGACCCCTGACCAATTCTCTCATATTACCGAATTACAAATGGTACATTGAAATTTTGTTCTGTTTGATATTTTATTTTTAAACACTGAAACTCAGAATCAATTATTGTAAGGTGACATTGGTTTTATGTTGGGAAATATTTTTAAGAAAAATAAAAAACTGAAATATCTTGCTTGCATAAGTATTCAACCCTCACGCATTAATATTTGTTAGAGCCACCTTTCGCTGCAATAACAGCTTTAAGTCTTGGGGTAAGTATGTACCAGCTTTGCACACAGTGTCGGAGTGATTTTGGCCCATTCTTCTTGGCAGATTTGCTCCAGGTTGTTCAGGTTGGTTGGGTGATGCTTGTGGAGCGCAATTTTCAAACAGTGCCACAGATTCTCAATGGGATTGAGACCATGACTTTGACTGGGCCACTGTAGGACAGTCACCTTTTTGCTCTTGAGCCACTTGAGGCATGGGCAGTGTTAGGTTTGCGCCACACATAGTGCTTTGAGTTTTGGCCAAAAAGCTCTATCTTGGTCTCATCTGACCACAAAACCTTTTCCCACATCACAGCTGGGTCACTCTCATGCTTTCTGGCAAACTCCAGACATGCTTTCAGATGGTACTTTTTGAGTAATAGCTTCTTTCTTGCCACCCTCCCATACAGGCCAGTGTTATGCAGAGCTCTTGATATGGTTGGCAGGTGCACCGTTACTCCACTCCCAGCCACTGAACTCTGTAGCTCCTTCAAAGTGATTGTTGGCCTCTTTGTGGCTTCTCTCACAAGTCTTCTTCTTGTTTGAGTGCTGAGTTTTGAGGGGTGGCCTTTTCTTGGCAGTGTCTGGGTGGTGTGGTGCAGCTTCCACTTCCTGATTATTGATCCAACTGTGCTCACTGGGATATACAAACACTTGGATATTATTTTGTACCCTTTTCTAAACTATGCATTTGTATTACTTTATCTCTAACTTCTGTAGAATGCTCTTTGGTCTTCATTTTCCTTCAGATTCACAGCTTTACCAATGATCCTTCAAGCTAAATTAAAGTTTTTTTCCATTCCACCCCAAGAGGGCGCTCTGATTACAGTGCATGCTTATTAGTCAAAGGGGTTAAGGCAGCAACATCTTTATCGCTATAATGAGGGATTTCACTCAGTTTTGTATTGCATGTATTCATAGTTCAGGGACAAAGCTAATTAGGGTTTATGAAATGGAACATGTGCGGCTGTTCAACAGACTGATTCCGCAAAGACTGATAACGAATTGCACTAACGAAAAAGACACTTGCAGAGACACGTCTATTAATAGCAACATGGGAACAGAGTTAGTGCACTGCACACATTGGCTACTGTTAGAAAAATAAATATGACATTTCTGTTGATTGGAATACAGGAGAGAGAAGATTAGAGAGTGATAGGTGATGCATGTAAACACGGAGGCATGTAGCTAAACTTTAACATGAACTGCTTGTTGTACAAACAGAAAAGTCCATGAACATACTAGGAGTGCTGTGTTTAATTCACTCAGGAGGATGGCCATAAACAACTCACACGCCCACTTGTTGGCTATTCAACCAGCCTGATTAATAACTACAGTAATCCACACATGTTCATGGGGTCTGCTCTATGTGTACAGCATACTTCCTGTCTTCATAGCTACACTGTCAGTTAGTATCATATCATGCAAGAGCTCAGCACTACACACACAGAGCAGTGGCTACAGCAGGAAGGAATATTTCACAGGTTCTCTCACTTGATCGGTCTGGTGATTTCAGGGGCGGTGAGCTTCAGTGTTAAAAACGCCTGAAAACAGGATATAACAGTTCAGCGTTCAGGGGGCTGGAGACGACAAGAGAAACCGTTTTGAAATGATTGTTATTATTAACACTTTCTAAGATTCTACGCATCCTTGTCAAACGCTGAGAGGCTCACAGGTGTTTCCGCTAGCGCAAGTATAGATTGGGAATGACACTTTGAAGCGTGAATAGGTCCTGTGACTTGTATTTGTTCCATTGATTGAGATTGACATGCGCACAGCTGTTTGTACAGGGTTAATAATGACAGGCTTTGTGGATTTCAGATGTTGCCGATGTTCCTGATGTACCCAGCAGTGTTGTAATAAGAAGTGTTCCTGATGATTCCCTGGAGCTGCCTCTACAGAGAGAGAAGACAGGAAAACATCCAAGGGTGAGGAATGTGTTACAAGTCTATTTAGATTAGAAGTGATTTTCATTAGAGCAGTCTGTGCTGTCTGTACCATATATTATATATATATATATATAGATAGATATAGATATAGATATAGATCGATATAGAAATAGATAGATAGATAGAGATATAGACACATACAGTATGGCCAGATTGTCAAAGATATTTACAACTAACTTGAGACTGCATTAACAAAAACATCATTGAAATGTTCAAGCTGCTTATTTCTGGTTTGGTAACAATTTTCTTTCTGGGAAAAACCTGCTGATGACTTTTTGGAGTAAAGAACTATATATCGTTTATAAATGCTCATCCACATAGATCTGCACAGCTTAAGGCGATATTCAGTTTCTTATCTGTTGTGTGTTCTTTCTAGCAGCGTGTGCCTATTTCATGTATGATGTGTTTTGTTTTCTTAAGTCTGTTTGGCAAAAATCACAGTGCATCCACAGTAATAGATCTCAGAATACTCCTTTACCGTGCAAGCCAGATCCCTTTGGAACTAAGAGGGCTTCCTTAGATCCGTACAATTTAACCACCTGTCAGCAAGCTTCTTTACTTCTCTGCTCATTTTTTTTTTTTATAAATTTAGTCGTCGCCAATTATTATTTTTATTATTTTCTCACCAATTTAGTAATGTCCAATTATTTTTAGGCTCAGCTCACTGCTATCACTGCTGCGCTGACTCGGGAGAGGCGAGGACGAACACACGCTGTCCTCTGAAGCGTGTGCCGTCAGCCGCCCGCATCTTTACACACTGCAGGCTGCACACTGCACCGAGGACACCCCGTCCGAGCTGGCCCTCCCTCCCCCCGGGCGGCGCTCGGCCAATTGGGCGCCACCCCCTAGGGTCTCCCGGTCACGGACCGCAGTGACATAGCCTGGATCCGAGCTTGCAATCGGGCAAGGGCACATCCGCTGGGACGTCTCTGCTCATTTTAACCTCCCGTTGAGAGCTGTGAGCCCAGAAGAGTAGAACTGTGGAGTCAAAAACATGACTAACTATGTGATGGCAATGAAAATGATTGTTAATGAATGAGGAGTAGCTGTTGGGTGCAGTGTAGCAGAGGGTTAAAGGACCTGCTTTAGAGACTGGCTGGATGAAAATGATTGTTAATGAATGAGGAGTAGCTGTTGGGTGCAGTGTAGCAGAGGGTTAAAGGACCTGCTTTAGAGACTCTGGCTGGATGAAAATGATTGTTAATGAATGAGGAGTAGCTGTTGGGTGCAGTGTAGCAGAGGGTTAAAGGACCTGCTTTAGAGACTCTGGCTGGATGAAAATGATTGTTAATGAATGAGGAGTAGCTGTTGGGTGCAGTGTAGCAGAGGGTTAAAGGACCTGCTTTAGAGACTCTGGCTGGATGAAAATGATTGTTAATGAATGAGGAGTAGCTGTTGGGTGCAGTGTAGCAGAGGGTTAAAGGACCTGCTTTAGAGACTCTGGCTGGATGAAAATGATTGTTAATGAATGAGGAGTAGCTGTTGGGTGCAGTGTAGCAGAGGGTTAAAGGACCTGCTTTAGAGACGCTAGCTGGCTAAGTGGAGGAGGAGCTGCAGCTGTAAGCTGGTTCTTGACACTGCCAGGGTGTCTGTGTGTAAGGACTGTGTAATTGAATGCCTCATTACTTTCATTGCCACTGTTGAAATTACTTATTACTGTCATGGTCATTTCAGTCTTTGTCAGCATCTTTCACAGTGGATATGAGCACAGAGGCTCTGCAGTGCAATTAAGAAATCACTCCAAAAAAAAGAATAAATAACATGGGGGGGATGGGGGGGGGATACTCATGATGCGCTTTCAGTAAAATCTGCAGTTATTTTTTATTTTTTTGAAGAAGAGAACAGTTTTATTCACTATAGACAACTCTGTGTTTTTAGAGGTGCCGCTGTCCGTGCTAGAAGTGAGAGCTGTGCATAATACAGTTAGTGTGGAAAAGTCGATAGTTTCCATATTTTCCATATTTATAATAAGGGTAGTGTGGAAGTGTTTCTATATTTATAATACACTTAGTGTGGAAGAGTCGAGAGTTTCCATATTTATAATAGAGGTAGTGTGAAGAGTCGAGAGTTTCCATATTTATAATAGAGGTAGTGCGAAGAGTCGAGAGTTTCCATATTTATAATAGAGGTAGTGTGAAGAGTCGAGAGTTTCCATATTTATAATAGAGGTAGTGCGAAGAGTCGAGAGTTTCCATATTTATAATAGAGGTAGTGCGAAGAGTCGAGAGTTTCCATATTTATAATAGAGGTAGTGCGAAGAGTCGAGAGTTTCCATATTTATAATAGAGGTAGTGCGAAGAGTCGAGAGTTTCCATATTTATAATAGAGGTAGTGTGAAGAGTCGAGAGTTTCCAGGACCTATTTTATAATATGATTGGTAGTGTGAGGAGTAGAGTTGTTTCCATATTTATAATATATTAGTTTCCCCCTTGCGCGTATTTCAAAGGGTAAGCGTATAATACATTAGGGTGTGGTCCGCACTTACAGTTTTCCTTTCATAATTTAATAATAATGAGGTAGTGTGGCTAAGGCCAAGTGTCAAGTATGTCCAGTCACAATGTTGTGATAATCTACTATAGAGTATTAGGTGCATTTATATGAGGTGTGTTTCTATATTTATAATACACTTAGTGTGGAAGAGTCGAGAGTTTCCATATTTATAATAGAGGTAGTGTGAAGAGTCGAGAGTTTCCATATTTATAATAGAGGTAGTGCGAAGAGTCGAGAGTTTCCATATTTATAATAGAGGTAGTGCGAAGAGTCGAGAGTTTCCATATTTATAATAGAGGTAGTGTGAAGAGTCGAGAGTTTCCATATTTGGGTGCAGTATAGTAGAGGGTTAAAGGACCTGCTTTAGAGACTCTGGCTGGATGAAAGTGTTTCTATATTTATAATACACTTAGTGTGGAAGAGTCGAGAGTTTCCATATTTATAATAGAGGTAGTGTGAAGAGTCGAGAGTTTCCATATTTATAATAGAGGTAGTGCGAAGAGTCGAGAGTTTCCATATTTATAATAGAGGTAGTGCGAAGAGTCGAGAGTTTCCATATTTATAATAGAGGTAGTGCGAAGAGTCGAGAGTTTCCATATTTATAATAGAGGTAGTGTGAAGAGTCGAGAGTTTCCATATTTATAATAGAGGTAGTGTGAAGAGTCGAGAGTTTCCATATTTATAATAGAGGTAGTGTGAAGAGTCGAGAGTTTCCATATTTATAATAGAGGTAGTGTGAAGAGTCGAGAGTTTCCATATTTATAATAGAGGTAGTGCGAAGAGTCGAGAGTTTCCATATTTATAATAGAGGTAGTGCGAAGAGTCGAGAGTTTCCATATTTATAATAGAGGTAGTGCGAAGAGTCGAGAGTTTCCATATTTATAATAGAGGTAGTGCGAAGAGTCGAGAGTTTCCATATTTATAATAGAGGTAGTGCGAAGAGTCGAGAGTTTCCATATTTATAATAGAGGTAGTGCGAAGAGTCGAGAGTTTCCATATTTATAATAGAGGTAGTGCGAAGAGTCGAGAGTTTCCATATTTATAATAGAGGTAGTGCGAAGAGTCGAGAGTTTCCATATTTATAATAGAGGTAGTGCGAAGAGTCGAGAGTTTCCATATTTATAATAGAGGTAGTGTGAAGAGTCGAGAGTTTCCATATTTATAATAGAGGTAGTGCGAAGAGTCGAGAGTTTCCATATTTATAATAGAGGTAGTGCGAAGAGTCGAGAGTTTCCATATTTATAATAGAGGTAGTGCGAAGAGTCGAGAGTTTCCATATTTATAATAGAGGTAGTGCGAAGAGTCGAGAGTTTCTTGTCAGAAAACCTGCAGCAAGTTTTGGTTAGTGTGTTTGCCAGCTTGCACTGATACAGAGAAGAAGTGACTTTGCTTTACCAGTCAGTGGTATGTATCTGTATGTATTACCTTTCCTGATATGCAGCAGTAATGTTTAAGATACAGTAATGTCAAGGTAGTGCCTTGCTTTCCACCTTTGTATTTGGGATTTGCTCACAGTGCCAGCTTTTCCTGGTGGCTTTTAGAATTCTGTGTCTTCTACGTAAAATTGATTATTTTGTTTTGATTAATCAAGAAAAACAAACATTTTGAAAATGATATATTTTATACATTATGTTAGGAAAATGTTATCCTTAAAAGAAAGAAACAGAGTCAATGTGAAGATCAAAGATGGGTGAGAGTACAATAGTGTACTACCAGTAACACTCACATCTCTGTCAGGCTATATGTTTAATTGCACTAGATGCCTAGAATATCAGTCTTTTGTTTAGTTTTTTAATAACCGTGTTGGTTGGTGTTTTATAGTAGTTGGACACTATGACCAATATAGTACAGCTATGGGCAAAAGTGTTGCATCACCTAGAATTTTAGGATTGAGATCCTAATTCTTTTTTTTATTTGCAGATTTAGTTTAGCAGAATATCATGCAGATCGTAGTGTGTTCATGTATCAAAAATATCACAATAGTACATTTTTTTGTTTTACAGTTATTCGCTTCATTACCTTTTAATGTTTCGACATGCATTCATATCAATATGTGTTATATATATATATATATATATATATATATATATATATATATATATATATATATATATATATATATATATATATAAATATATATATATTGCATGCACGGGGGAGGCAGCAGCAGGGCTGGTAGGTAACGTAATCACACACAAAGAGCGAGACTCTTTTGTACAGCGGTATCGGCGCTATGCTTCAGTGCGAGAGGTCCTGGGTTCAAGCCTGCCCCTCCGCCTGTGTGTGGATTGCCTCGCCCTGTGTGAGGCACCTGTAAATATATATTGTAGACTTTTCTTTGGTTTGTTTGTTTGTTTTATCAGAGGAGGCAGTGCCCCCGATTGCGAAGTCCTGTCTGTCTGAAACACAGTAGTCATAGTAACAGATTGCCTGATCTGAGCACAGGTTTTAATTGGAGAAGCCACCCACATCCTCCCGCCCCCTGCTGGAGCACTGCTGTAAGTCCCTGCGTATGTGTTCATTTATGAGTGGTGATTGAAATTGCATCGTTTCATTTTACATCGTATCAGTGGTAAGACACACAGTATATGTTGTTATTGTTTTATTTTGGTGTTTTCTTGTGCAGGTGTTACATGTAAAATGGAGGATAACACAGCTGACCTGCTGATTCAGACTCCGTTTGCCATGCTAGATTATATTGAAAAACTAAAGATAACATCTGAAGGGAGGCCACAACCAAAAATTGAAATTGCTGATAAAAAAACAGGCCATTTCATAGTGGTGTGTGTGGCAGAGTGGACTGACTGAGCAGAGGTGTAACAAATACCCGTCTTTATTGCTGGCCTTGTTTACTTCTCAGTAACTGCGCTCACATCGTCAAAGTATGGCTTTATCGATTTAAAATGTCTGGATCGGGCTACAAAGTGTCACAGCAAGTTGAGAGCCCATGTCAGTTGTGAAGTTAAACTTCAACTTGTGGGGCAGGTTAGTGTGCGTGTATAAAACAGGTTTTTTATTGAAAAATATAATTTTTCCACCAAAGAAAGGAAGAGGGGAATTCTCTGAGTCTTCTCTCTGTTAGTCAGTCACACGATGACACTGGGAGCAGCGGGAAGGTTTTTTTTTAAAAAAATGTATATAAATAAGATCAACTTGGAAGATATGCAAAATGACAATACATGTTTAATTATAATTAAAAATATGTTTGTTTTTTAATTACTTTTGGGAGGAGGTTTTCCATCAGCCACCTTTGCTTCAAGAGAAACAGCTCAGCAATGTACCTTGCTCCAGAACTAAAGTTTGTCTGAATTGCTTCGTTTATATTAAATTGATACGTTTGGCATGTACAGAATGGTATATCATTTTTTTGTTGGTCATTTGTTAAGTTTAACAAATGAAGTTGATAGGATGTGCTTGATTTTTGCCTGACTTTCACCTGCTTTAACAACTTTGTTTAGAAAATATTTTATGCAAAGTATGTTAAAGTGATTGAAATCTAAATGCTATATTAATGGTGTATTTTAAACATACGTTGGCAGTGTGTGACAGTGAAGTTTATCAGACTAAAATACAGTGGACTACTGTTTTCTTTTTCCTGCTGGCTGGTGGAGAGAATGTGTTTAACAGCTTTGAACTGGGGTAAATCGTTAAGACGATATGAAAAGTGTTGTCATTCAGAATAGAATAATAGGATTCTTCTGCTGCTGGGGGCTTAAGGGGACCCCAAGACCTCTGCTT
Source organism: Polyodon spathula (assembly GCF_017654505.1). NCBI lineage: Eukaryota > Metazoa > Chordata > Actinopteri > Acipenseriformes > Polyodontidae > Polyodon > Polyodon spathula. The sequence continues at coordinate 986,109 of NC_054538.1, read as the reverse complement.
TTTTTCTTCTCCCCATTTTTTTTAATTCTAGAGGGTGATGTAACAGTTTTGTCCGAAGCTGTATATGATAAAGAGAGAGGCTCTGGTTGTATTCTCTTTAGAGCTGAGCGAGTTTTCTGGAATGAAACCAAATGTTCTGATACCTTCACTTTATGAACAAGTTCTTTAGCCAAGATGAACTGAATAGTTATGTTAAAGTGTATTTTACAGTCAGGTGAATGCTAGTGTGTAGTGAATGGCACTGTGTAATTGCACAGCGGAATCAGATGCACAAGAGGAGACTGCGTGTTATCTGTCTGACAGCATTACATTTATTTGGCATGGTCATTAATACTAAGGGAGATTCTAATTGCTTTTTTAAAAAGAAAATTATTTATGGCAAACTCGCTCAGCCATAGTTCCTTTGCAACTTAAAAAAATAAATGATATTATCTTTGATCTGAGCTGACTGTAAATGATGACAACTGTAATCTCCAAACAATTTACATGCTTGACTTTGCGGTGGGGTTATAACTAGATTCAAGAACACAACTGCTTTGTGAAATGCATTGCAGTGTTTCTATAGTTGTATCATCAGTGAGAAGGTTTTTAATATGTCTACATGATAATGATAAAGGGCGTCTATGTTTATGTGAAGAACATTTGATCGGAAATCCATTTAGAAAGCTGTAGTGTCCTCCTGATGATTTAGGCTCAGTAGCGAGGTGGTTTAGCGGTATGGGACACAACATCTGCTTCCTCGGATTTTTAGGTATTGAATTGGTTGCGTATCCAAGGAGGGGTGGTGATCGTAATAGAATACTTTTACAAACAGAAGCGAGACGGATACATGTGCTCTGAGCTGACTCTCCAGGAGTTCTGCATGAGGAGGTGTCATTGGTTCACCTTCTGCAAAAGAATGAATTGTAAAATAGTGTGTAGCATCCTGCTGATGGTTTGTGTTCAGCATGATTTCTAATCAGGTTGTAATCTCATACAGCTTCATTCTTTCAGTTTGCTGTATTTGTTTGTGATGGATGATTGCAGAAGGAACAGAGACAGAATCCAATGGAAAGTTGAAGTCAGTTTACTACGGTTTTGAGTTATCCAGGGAAGCTGTCACACATACAGCTAACGTTCAAAATCACCTAACATTTCAGGATTGAGACGTAATAAAAATAAAAACTATGTGAACATAATTTAGATCTTTTATTTAACATCATGTAATCAAAGACTCTAAAATGATATTCTACCGGATACCATAATGCAGTATTTCACGTTAGATTTCGAAATGGCACATTTTTTTTAATTGTCAGCTTTTTGGTAAGTATCTGGAAAGCTACAAAGCATTTTGTAATTCTGCATGTTAATGTAACATTATTCAGTAGTTCATTCGTCTTTACAGGGTGATGCAAAACATTTGGCCAGCGCTGTAGATGTTAACAAAGTAATACAACTCCAGCTCTACAAAGGGTTAAGAAAGCGTGCTATCAAGTGTAGATCTGATGCTGCTTGTTCCCTTGCCTAATCATTTGCAAACAGATGGATTGGCAAACTCTCTCTCTCTCTCGCTCTCTCTCTCTAAGTGAGTGGGTTTAAAGGCAATGTGAAACACATGGGAAGGAGGGAGTCCAGACAGGCACAGCACTGTAGTGATAAATAAATAAATGCATGCTTTCAAAGTACTGAACATTGTAGCGATGCAACAAAAAACATATTGCTGGCCACACTCTGTACATTATCACAGCTGGCCAGTATAGGTTACATACAGGTGTGTAAGGAGTGAATGAAATGTACACTATGAGAAACTGGATCCCTAAGCCAAATTTAAAGCCAGTACTAGGGCCTCTCTTGTGCTCAGACAAGAATTTCAAAGCTTAGGGAAAGGACATGAGGAAGCCCTGCTCTGCAGTCTAGACACTGCAGCAGCCAAAATACAGACTGCAGTGGAAACAGTTATTGCAGGAAGCTGTGCTAAGCTCATGCACTGCAGAATCCAACATTGTCTCTGTCCTCCTCTGCTGCTCAATTTCACATCTCCAAAAGCCAGGTAGGGAGGAGAAGCAGAAACAGAGACGCTAGTCTGGGTGAGTGGCGATCAAACGTAAACCCCGAAATTAAAATGAAACGCAAAGGGAGAGACAGCACTTTTCGTTTGGTTTCAACAGGCTGTTATCAGAGGAGTGCGTATGTCAGGGCCAATGATTCAGCCAAAGCTTGGGACCTCTCTGCACAGAGTTTGAACCAACCGATGGATTTCTTTCTCATTGGAAGGAAAGACACCAGATAGTGTTTAAGCGTGAGCATGGTGAAAGCAGGGTGCTGATTCAGCAGCAGCACAGTCCTGGTTAACTGAGGTCCTCCCAGGTCTAATTACACTGCAGACAATGTTATGTACATTATGAATTGCAGACACATCATGTAAATATGTTCAGTAAACAAAATGGCAGCAGTCAATTAAGACTTAATTAGCAATAAATATTTTATTTTGCTTTAAATACTGTTTAACTGCACTTCTCTTCAGCGAGGTGTCTGCTGACGCGGGACGGTTATTCACTCCCCCGGGTCTTCTCACTTAAGCATACGTATACATACATACATATATATATATATATATATATATATATATATATATATATATATATATATATATATATATATGGGATGGATTATTGTGTGTGTGTGTGTGTGTGTTGTATATATATATATATATATATATATATATGCACACACAGACACACACACACACACATACAGTGCCTATGGAAAATCTACACCCACTTAAACTATTAAACATGTCTCTGCAAGCACTGCAGACAACGCTGTGTTTGTTTGCTCACGGCATGCACAGTAAAACCCGGGGTGCTGGTTATTTTAAGAGCAGTAATTCAGTGCCCGCGGAGCAGCCCGGGGTGCTGGTTATTTTAAGAGCAGTAATTCAGTGCCCGCGGAGCAGCCCGGGGTGCTGGTTATTTTAAGAGCAGTAATTCAGTGCCCGCGGAGCAGCCCGGGGTGCTGGTTATTTTAAGAGCAGTAATTCAGTGCCCGCGGAGCAGCCCGGGGTGCTGGTTATTTTAAGAGCAGTAATTCAGGGACAGTGGAGCAGCCCGGGGTGCTGGATATTTTAAGAGCAGTAATTCAGTGCCCGCGGAGCAGCCCGGGGTGCTGGTTATTTTAAGAGCAGTAATTCAGTGTCCGTGGAGCAGCCCGGGGTGCTGTTTAATGTTGTCTGCACTTTGCTTCAACATTTTAGTTTGGTGTTAATGAAGGAATGTGAATAGTGATATTGTGAACAAACAATACAAGTTAAGGAAAAAATGCATGTCCTTAATTGAAACTATAAAGGTGGATCATAGATCGCTTTGAACTGACAAAACAAACTTGCTGCGATTTATCTCTGTCTTGTGATATGAAGTCACTGGAGGAACACTAGATTGGGTGTCAGTTCTTTTTTTATTCCCCAGACTAGATTGGCCTGATACAGGACTGAGCAAGAGAGAGCTGGCGAGAGTGGTGTTACTGCAAGATGCAACATGAAGCCCTTCCGAGGTTAAACACACTTCTAATCAGACATAAATGAACAAATAAATAATGTTGTGCAGGGCTGTTCTTTGGGCAGGCTTACTTCAGTATTGAAGTCATGAAATGGCAGCATTCATCAGCAAGATTTCATACTGAGCTTGTTTGTTGAGTTACTGATTATTGTAGATGTATTTATAATGCTGGCTGTTTTTTTTTTTTGGTGAATTCTACAGTATTGGTATTCTTAGAATATATTAGGCCAGTTCTAATTTTCACGGAACAGCAGTTTTAGCAAATGCTTCAGCTCCAGAATCATTAACAGTATTCCCTACGACAGCATTACAGTACTGCTAAAGGAGTAGGACTGACTGTTTTTGGGGGCCGGTGGGAGAGAAGGGGGGTGGGGGGTGTTGTGTGTGATCTTGTACAGAACAAGAGTTAAAATGCGGCGGTAGGGAATTTGGGACTGCTGGGATCGCTGACCTGTGCTTTTCTCAGCCATGGCGTAGTTTGAATGTGAAAAGGAAAGGTTCTCGGAGCAAGCCTTGATGCCTGCCTCTGGAAGAATGCGTCTGGGGTTTCAGGGCTTCTCCCTGGTGCACAGGACCAAGCGGCAGGCTGCTGCAGCCTACAGGGCAGTCTATAGAATGTGCTTTGTGGTGAGTTTGCCTGATTTACCTTGGAATTCAGTTCCTGCCACAGTGACACATCTCATTAAGAACATGGCTTCTGGGGGATTTCAAGGACTGGGGTGTTGCAATACTGTTGTAGAGAAGTTTATCACAAGGGCATGTGAGAGCTAATCGGATGGGTTTTATTGTTGCGTTTATTACAAGGGCATGTGAGAGCCAATCAAATTGGTTTTATTGATGCTTTGCTCTTATTGTTTCTCGCTGATTTTCAAGATGGCCCGTTGTACAGCCATGTCACAGAGAGGCATGTTGTGCTACTTTTACCATTCAAGAAGATGTGTGTTAATAATAAATGTAAAGTTAAACATCCTTAATATAACCAGAGAAAGATATCCAAGTTCAGAATAATACCGCATGGAATTTGGATATATATATATATATACTATATTGTGTATATATATATATATAGGAACCAACAGATATATATATATATCATAATAGTATATATTATATATATAGATTCGTATATATATAATGATTATAACCGTCGATCGGTGCAGCTGGATATATATATATATATATATATATATATATATATATATATATATATATATATATATATATATATATATATATATAAAAATCCATTATGTAGTGCAGTAGTTCATTCAGCTATTTCAAGTTCTTGACTACAGTACCTACTGACTGAAATGAAACATGCATGGCTTTACCCAACAAATAGAGAGTTTTCAACCCTATAGTTAACTGCAGTAACCCTTGTGGTAATCTGTATTGAGAGTGTCCAGTTGTGGTGAAGCCTGTTCGGGATGCTGTGTAGCACTGGAGACAAACCTTCCCTTTGACTGACGGAGCTAATGAAGGCTTAATCCTTGTTATCCAGATACCGGCACCATGTCTATCCTAGAGAGGAAAGGTTACCACAAGAACAGACAAAAAGAGAAAGCACTTATCAGTACAGCAGCTGCTTCTCCTTCAGGTTTTATAGTGGCCAAAAATGTATGCATGTATATATTGTATGTTTTTATTGTATGCAAGTATATATTGTATAGAAATATTATATGCATGTATATATTGTGTAGAATTATTGTATGAAACAATTTCCTGTTTGATTCTAAGTTCAATATGGAAAACAGTAGTTAGGTGGAGAAGCCTCAATCAGGGTAACATTGTCATTCAGTCCAAGCCAAGTTTCAGTTAGAGAGAGAATGTCAGTGTTGTAATCCTGGGTAAAATCACCAATTAACAGAGCATTATTAGACAGAGGCCAGACGTTAAATAAACCTAGGTGTAAATTGGTCCAATCAAGAGCGTGTGATTGAGCAGGGGTGATAGGAATTTGACGAAGGTTACTGTAGCACACGCCTCTGTGTTACTCAGTGGGTAGCGGGAATGGCAGGATACTTTAACCTGGATTTAACATGCCTCTTTAGATTCCCTCCCTTTCCCAATTCCTAGTTTAAATACCTTGCTAGGTGATGTTCGATGTTATCAGCTAGCCTGCTTGCCCCTGACCTATTTAGGTGCAGTCCTTCTTTCCTATAATGTCTTTCTTTTCCAAAAGCAATCCCAGTTGTTTATAAATCCCAGCCCACATATCTGGGCACTCATAACACCACATGCATATTGAAATGATACTGAAGAAGCAAACCCTAGCAAGTGAAGAACCATTCTGTGAAAATCACATCTTTATATGACAGATCCATTTCTCCTAATAACTGAAATGAGTTAAATCAACCATATAGATTACAGCTTTGGCATTCTCTTAACATTATTGCAAGTACTGCTGAATGTGAGCCTCTTGATCTAATGTGACAACATGAGCTGCTTCTGATGACTGATCATTAGAGGCTGCTGGAGCTGCCGTGTTAGTGTGGAGACCCATCTGTGCTGACGAGTGTCAGAGTCTATGGAAGAGAAAAGGAATTCTCACTGCAGATAATCCGATCATTCACTGTGTTGTTCAGCGGGGGCAAGTTCTCCTATTCTGTTTGCTCATGACGACTGCCAACCATTTCTTCAACAGGGATGTCTTTACATTTTTAACACTCTCCGTCACCATGAATAATAACTAATGTTGCTTTGAAATTACGAGTGCCCCTTGCTAGGAACTGAATCCTAGCTTAATCACATGTGTGTAGCCCCTGTATTGAGGGAATATTAGGTATGGTTTATTACTCTTCATGCTGTACACTGTGAAGTACAGCCCAAAATGCAAAAGTGTAGGTCAGGTTGCCGTTCGCACACATTATAGTATCGTTCGTTATGTTACATAACGTATGTTATGTTGCAGTACAGGGTCAGAGTACAATCTGCGGGATGAAGCAAGCTCTTTTTGTGTGAAGGAGGTGCCCCTACATGACTGCTTATACAGGGAAAATATTTTAGTCCTAGAATTTTACGAAGTTTGAACCCTGGATTATAGTTTAAACTACATTTCCCAGAATTACCTGTGGTAATAGAGCAGGTTTGCACTGTCAGGGAGGGGCTGATAAGGCTGATGCCTGGGAATAAAAAGGAAAACATCATGGTAAAAAAAAGGATCTTTTCTAATTGTGATGGTTTGGGAGTCAACCTATATGTGTGATGTACACAGTGATGTTATAGATGAGGTGTTCAGACCCATTTCTCTCTCTCTCCCTGCAGAGTGCAGACCCTGTGAGCACCCTGTACCAGAGCTTCCAGGAGGTTACAGCAGGTGTGATGGAGGGACTGAAGGAGGGGGCTGATCCCCTGCTCAGGCCCTGCCCTCGCCACATGTCTGTCACAGAGAGGCTCAGGAAAGTCATTCAGGAGCTGGTGGACACAGAGAAATCCTATGTGAAGGTACTGCAGGGCCCGGCTATGCTGTTGATTGAGATGCCCCATGCATCGTTTATTCTGAACCTGGGCTATGGAGGAGATGCCCCATGCATCGTTTATTCTGAACCTAGGCTATAGAGGAGATGCCCCATGCATCGTTTATTCTGAACCTAGGCTATAGAGGAGATGCCCCATGCATCGTTTATTCTGAACCTAGGCTATAGAGGAGATGCCCCATGCATCGTTTATTCTGAACCTAGGCTATAGAAGAGATGCCCCATGCATCGTTTATTCTGAACCTAGGCTATAGAGGAGATGCCCCATGCATCGTTTATTCTGAACCTAGGCTATAGAGGAGATGCCCCATGCATCGTTTATTCTGAACCTAGGCTATAGAGGAGATGCCCCATGCATCGTTTATTCTGAACCTAGGCTATAGAGGAGATGCCCCATGCATCGTTTATTCTGAACCTAGGCTATAGAGGAGATGCCCCATGCATCGTTTATTCTGAACCTAGGCTATAGAGGAGATGCCCCATGCATCGTTTATTCTGAACCTAGGCTATAGAGGAGATACCCCATGCATCGTTTATTCTGAACCTAGGCTATAGAGGAGGTGCGCCTAGACTCTTACTTTTTTACCTGCATCTTGATAACAGCTCATGCAATTGTAGTGATGCAGATTCCTTTACAGAAGTTTTATGTAGTGGGGAGTGGGGACTTTATATCATGCTGCTATTATGTAAAGCCTGCTTGACAATGCTAGGCAGCTGAAACATGGTGCTAGCAGAATAAGGCTCTCTCAATTATGATATGTGCCACAGAAACATACAGGTTGGGGATTTCATACGTATCAATATATTTCTCTTTTTAAACCCCCAGGATTTGAGCTGCCTCTTTGAAATCTACCTGAAACCCCTACAGAACGAGACCTTCCTCACTCAAGATGAGGTATGGAGAATGGCTTTCTAATTTTATTTTTATATTCGTGTCCTATATATTCACTTTCATTAAATACAGACGGATTTCTTGAGTGGACTTTTTTGGAGGTGATATGAAGTGACAGCGGGAGACGTTTCACAAACGAGTGTGATGCTGGTAAAGTAGTGTGGAAGCTAAACAAAGACAATGGCTATGAAGAACAATCTCGTTTAACATCCAGAGACATCTCTCCTGTGTAACGCATTCTCATCATCGCTGGCATTTTCACTTGAAATAGAGCCTTATTTTTCAAAAACAGTTATTTATTCATTTATTCCTAATAATTTTCTCAACTAACACTTGAAACAAACAAGCGTTTCAGTCATTCTTGTAAGTGGCAGCTCATGTTAAGTAGTGGGTTCTGAGTTAGTGATCAGCGTGTTTTGGAAGTTCAGCCATTGAGTAGACATTGGTGGTTTTTTTTCTTTTATATTAAGAACATAAGAACATAAGAAAGTTTACAAACGAGAGGAGGCCATTCGGCCCATCTTGTTCGTTTGGTTGTTAGTAGCTTATTGATCCCAAAATCTCATCAAGCAGCTTGTTGAAGGATCCCAGGGTGTCAGCTTCAACAACATTACTGGGGAGTTGATTCCAGACCCTCACAATTCTCTGTGTAAAAAAGTGTCTCCTATTTTCTGTTCTGAATGCCCCTTTTTCTAAACTCCATTTGTGACCCCTGGTCCTTGTTTATTTTTTCAGGCTGAAAAAGTCCCTTGGGTCGACACTGTCAATACCTTTTAGAATTTTGAATGCTTGAATTAGGTCGCCACGTAGTCTTCTTTGTTCAAGACTGAACAGATTCAATTCTTTTAGCCTGTCTGCATATGACATGCCTTTTAAGCCCGGAATAATTCTGGTCGCTCTTCTTTGCACTCTTTCTAGAGCAGCAATATCTTTTTTATAGCGAGGTGACCAGAACTGCACACAATATTCAAGATGAGGTCTTACAAGTGCATTGTACAGTTTTAACATTACTTCCCTTGATTTAAATTCAACACTTTTCACAATGTATCCGAGCATCTTGTTAGCCTTTTTTATAGCTTCCCCACATTGCCTAGATGAAGACATTTCTGAGTCAACAAAAACTCTTAGGTCTTTTTCATAGATTCCTTCTCCAATTTCAATATCTCCCATATGATATTTATAATGTACATTTTTATTTCCTGCGTGCAGTACCTTACACTTTTCTCTATTAAATGTCATTTGCCATGTGTCTGCCCAGTTCTGAATCTTGTCTAGATCATTTTGAATGACCTTTGCTGCTGCAACAGTGTTTGCCACTCCTCCTATTTTTGTGTCGTCTGCAAATTTAACAAGTTTGCTTACTATACCAGAATCTAAATCATTAATGTAGATTAGGAATAGCAGAGGACCTAATACTGATCCCTGTGGTACACCGCTGGTTACCACACTCCATTCTGAGGTTTTTCCTCTAATCAGTACTTTCTGTTTTCTACATGTTAACCACTCCCTAATCCATGTACATGTGTTTCCTTGAATCCCAACTGCGTTCAGTTTGAGAATTAATCTTTTGTGCGGGACTTTGTCAAAAGCTTTCTGGAAATCTAAATAAACCATGTCATATGCTTTGCAATTATCCATTATCGATGTTGCATCCTCAAAAAAATCAAGCAAGTTAGTTAGGCACGATCTCCCTTTCCTAAAACCATGTTGACTGTCTCCCAGTACCCTGTTACCATATAGGTAATTTTCCATTTTGGATCTTATTATAGTTCCCATAAGTTTGCATATAATAGAAGTCAGGCTTACTGGTCTGTAGTTACCTGGTTCAGTTTTGTTTCCCTTTTTTTGTGGATCGGTATTACGTTTGCAATTTTCCAGTCTGTCGGTACCACCCCTGTGTCAAGAGACTGCTGCATGATCTTGGTTAGCGGTTTGTAAATTACTTCTTTCATTTCTTTGAGTACTACTGGGAGGATCTCATCCGGCCCAGGGGATTTGTTTATTTTAAGAGCTCCTAGTCCCTTTAACACTTCTGCCTCAGTTATGCTAAAGTTATTTAAAACTGGATAGGAACTGGATGACATGTGGGGCATGTTGTCAGTATCTTCCTTTGTAAAAACTTGTGAAAAGTAATCATTTAACATATTTGCTATTTTTTTTTCTTCCTCTATGATTTTGCCATTTGTATCTCTTAAACATTTAATCTCCTCTTTGAATGTTCTCTTGCTGTTGTAATATTGGAAAAACATTTTGGAATTGGTTTTAGCTCCCTTAGCAATGTTCATTTCTATTTCTCTCTTGGCCTTTCTAACTTCCTTTTTGACTTGCGTTTGCAGTTCCGTGTACTCTTTCTGCGTACTTTCTTTTCGGTCCTTTTTTAATGCTCTGTAAAGTGCCTTTTTTTCCGCTGAATATTTTTTTTAATTGATCTATTAAACCATTTTGGCAATTTAGTTTTACATTTTGATTTGTCTACTTTAGGGATATAATTGTTTTGCGCCTCTAGTACTACGTTTTTGAAGAACAACCATCCTTCTTCTGTGGGTGTTTTCTCTATTTTACTCCAATCTACTTCTGTTAGTCTCTGTTTCATACCTTCATAGTTTGCTTTTCTAAAATTGTAAACCTTAACTTTAGTCTTTACTTTTGGGGATTTAAAAAACACTTCAAATGAGACCATGTTATGGTCTGAGTTTGCCAGTGGTTCTCTGACCTCTGTTTTAGTTATTCTATCTTCGTTATTTGAAAAGACTAAATCAAGGCATGCCTCCCCTCTAGTGGGTGCCTTCACAAATTGTGTTAGGAAGCAGTCATTTGTCATTTCCACCATTTCTATTTCATCCTTCGCGCTACCCACCGGGTTTTCCCATTTTATCTGGGGGAAGTTGAAATCCCCCATTAGTATGGCTTCTCCTTTGCTACACACATTTCTAATGTCATTGTATAACAGATTATTGTGCTCACCGTCTGAATCTGGCGGTCTATAGCATGCTCCTATTATTATGCCTTTTGAATTTTTGTCTGTTATTCTGACCCATATTGATTCGGTTTTATTTTCTTTGTCCAGGTTTAACACCTGGGCTTCAAGACTGTTTCTTATGTATAGCGCTACCCCTCCTCCTCTTCTGTCCTGCCTGTCTTTCCTATACAGTGTATAGGATTTTTTCTCGGATTTCCCACATCAAGCAGGTATCACAGATTACAGGCTTGAAGACCATGTTGAGGTTTTTTTTTTTTTTGAAGTTTAGTTTCTTCTGCAACTGTCAACCTGCTTTCAAACTGCTTCGAAACTGCTCTGTACTTTTCCACGCCTGTACTTCTCCCACTCGCTGTCGCTTCCACTCGCTGTCGCTGGGAAGACTGCCTCGTTTAACTGCGTTGTTCTGCTGTGCTGTCGGCTCCTCCCCTCGCCCGTGTCTCAAAACGACGCTGAATTTGAATCAGCTGCTCCGAGTTTCAGCTTGTTTGTTATCAGAAAAACACACGCGGCTGTTTGACTTTGAGCTGCTGCTGTGTTTCCCCAATGTCCTCTGTTTTCTGATTAAAGCAATTCAAGATGCAATTTCTCCTTTCTGCTTCGAAACTGCTCTGTACTTCCACGCCTGTACTTCTCCCACTCGCTGTCGCTTCCACACATTGGTTTTCATTGCTGGCTGTATTGAAACTCTGGTACTGGAGTGCAGTTTAGTTTCTTTTTGGAAATGCATGTGATGTGTTTACTTTTCTCACAGATGGAGTCCCTGTTTGGGAGCCTTCCTGAAATGCTGGATTTCCAGAAGGTGTTCCTCCAGACGCTGGAGGAGAGAATCGCTTCCTCTCCTGATTTCAGCACCCTGGAAACCCCGTTCCAGTTCAAGGTGACTAACGTTTTACCAGTTTTTCAGTGAAATAGAGTTACAGGAAAAAAATCCATTATCTGAATTAAAACCAAAATTGTTAAGATTATGAAAAGTTGCAAAAAGCACACAAGCACATTGTTTTTTCCTGCATGCTTGCATTGCTGCTTCGTTTGGGTTTTTTTCTTTCTTTAGTAGTTCCCTGTGCTTTGTGTTTTTATGTATTTTTGACCTCCATGCAGATACGATTTATTTTTCTTTTTTTTGGGACTAATAAACTGTTCTCTAAAACAAGGAACTAAACTAATCTGAACTAATGTACTGAAGTAGTAACCACAGAATGTAACTAAAGTAAGGGTGTAAAAACATTTGAACAATGATTTCATATGGACAGTTCATGAAATGAAAAGATCTGAGCAGCATGTTTTCTCAAGCAGATGTATGATGCGTTGGGGCGGTGGCTCTCAAGCTGGGTAGCTGCAACAGTATTCCTCTCCTCTGCAGTGAGTAGCTGTGGAGCACTGGAGAACAGAACATATGTTACTTCATGCCTGAATTCTGATATTCCTGCAGATTGAACAGTGCTGTAGTCAACACCTTGAGGTCAGGGGGAAGGCAGACCAACTATTAAAACAGGATCAAATGCAGCAGGCTTGTATGATAGACAACTGACAGCAGCAACAGCCGTTATAGAATAACATTTAAGAACATAAGAACATAAGAAAGTTTACAAACGAGAGGAGGCCATTCGGCCCATCTTGCTCGTTTGGTTGTTAGTAGCTTATTGATCCCAAAATCTCATCAAGCAGCTTCTTGAAGGATCCCAGGGTGTCAGCTTCAACAACATTACTGGGGAGTTGATTCCAGACCCTCACAATTCTCTGTGTAAAAAAGTGTCTCCTATTTTCTGTTCTGAATGCCCCTTTTTCTAAACTCCATTTGTGACCCCTGGTCCTTGTTTCTTTTTTCAGGCTGAAAAAGTCCCTTGAGTCGACACTGTCAATACCTTTTAGAATTTTGAATGCTTGAATTAGGTCGCCACGTAGTCTTCTTTGTTCAAGACTGAACAGATTCAATTCTTTTAGCCTGTCTGCGAGTAACAGTCGTTATAGAATAATATTTATCAGAGTAACAGTCGTTATAGAATAACATTTATCAGAGTAACAGCCGTTATACAGTAACATTTATCAGAGTAACAGTCATTATAGAATAACATTTATCAGAGTAACAGTCGTTATAGAATAACATTTATCAGAGTAACAGCCGTTATACAGTAACATTTATCAGAGTAACAGTCATTATAGAATAACATTTATCAGAGTAACAGTCGTTATAGAATAATATTTATCAGAGTAACAGTCGTTATAGAATAACATTTATCAGAGTAACAGCCGTTATACAGTAACATTTATCAGAGTAATAGTCATTATAGAATAATATTTATCAGAGTAACAGTCGTTATAGAATAACATTTATCAGAGTAACAGCCGTTATACAGTAACATTTATCAGAGTAACAGTCGTTATAGAATAATATCAGAGTAACAGCTGTTATAGAATAACATTTATCAGAGCAACAGCTGTTATACAGTAACATTTATCAGAGTAACAGTCGTTATAGAATAATATCAGAGTAACAGCTGTTATAGAATAACATTTATCAGAGCAACAGCTGTTATACAGTAACATTTATCAGAGTAACAGTCGTTATAGAATAATATCAGAGTAACAGCTGTTATAGAATAACATTTATCAGAGCAACAGCTGTTATACAGTAACATTTATCAGAGTAACAGTCGTTATAGAATAATATCAGAGTAACAGCTGTTATAGAATAACATTTATCAGAGCAACAGCTGTTATACAGTAATATTTATCAGAGTAACAGTCGTTATAGAATAACATCAGAGTAACAGCCGTTATAAGGTAACATTTATCAGAGTAACAGCTGTTATACAGTAACATTTATCAGAGTAACAGCCGTTATGCAATTAACATTTATCGGGCTGTGTCCACTGCGGGGGGGTATGATTACACCGTGTAACAATTTTTATTTTATTTTTTTTTGTTCCTGGGTAGTAAGTGTTATTTCCTAATTGCTTATGCCTCAAAAGTATAGAACATGGCTATTATTCCCCACAAACTTTGCTTTTGTGACCACGACAGTGATATTTCAAAATATCACTATTTCCAATGAGAAAACGGGCACTTTTGTGTCTTCTCGTTCACATAAAGTCAGAAAAAAACAACATATGAATCCAAATTAACATGTATTTATACTAAAGTAATACAAAAATGACTACAAAAGATTTAGAAGTGAGTAGTTTTTCAAGATTTACAATTATACTGTAAATTTACGATATCATCGTAAATCTCGAAAAAAAGACACAAAAGCGCCTGTTTTCTTATTGGAAATAGGTACATTTCAAAATATCACTGTCGTGGTCACAAAAACAAAGTTTGTGGGGAGTAATAGCCATTTTCTATACTTTTGAGGCATAAGCAATTAGGAAATAACACTTACTACCCAGGAACAAAAATTGTGTTACGTAGTGTTATTTTTGTTTCAATTAATGAGGTTCCTGATCAAGAGTTATGTGTATTCATGTAATATGGAATTCTATGTTTCAGAAGTTGCTGTTTTCCCTTGGAGGCTCCTTTCTGTACTATGCTGACCACTTCAAGCTTTACAGCGGCTTCTGTGCAAACCACATCAAGGTTCAGAAAGTGCTTGAAAGAGGTAAAAAGACTGAACAAGAAAGAATGTGTTCTTTAAATGCTGTTTAATAAGAAACAGTCATTACTAGCTCTTGGGAGGGGGGTGGGGGGGTACATTTGCAGATGAAGTAGATTAGAGAGTTTAATTTTATTGAAGTCTCTTAACAGGAGTGCTAACAGAGTCTTTAACATTCGTGTTCTTATTACTTACTAGATTAAGAAACCTTATCACCTTATAACCCTTTTGTCACAATTAGAATCCATGGTCTTTAAACATGATATGAATGTTATTAACAGCAATAGATTATGTGTAGAGATAAATCTTTAATATAATAGTTTGTTTTCGCTGTAACTTTAATACTATAAGAATGTTATGATATACATTATTACAAGATTCATGGACATCACCACTTCTAACGGGACCCGAAACAGCAGTGTTTCCTGGGTCCTAATCACACCCAGTGCAGGAGGTCAAACGGTCTGATTGCAGCTCAATCGATCCACAGGCTTTTACACACAGAACAATCAGAGATTACCTACAGCAGCTAAATGCATATCCTGAATTGCAGTGTACAAAATAGGCAGAAAAGACAAAACAAAAAAACACTTTATTCAGGAAAGCAGAGGAGGGCAATATGGTGCTTGTGCTAATGAGAAATGTGATTTTACTATAGTGGTTGTCAGTTTTTAACAGCAAGATGCTAAATGACATTTCTGGGAATATGAAAGTGTGGGTATGACAGTGGCTAGAGAAAACTAACATAATTGTGTACAATTTGTAAACGACAATCTCCGTACAAACATGAGGTGTATGAAGCTGCATTTTCTTATGCATTCTTCATTTGATGTTATGCAGTGTGCTGTGCTCCCTAAGAGATGCTCATGACTTCCAGTAGCCGGCAGTGCGCTGTTGTGGTGTTTGGACTGAACTTACCTCAGAGGAGGCTCTGAAGCTTTGTAAAAGGACTGCTAACCACTGCTTTAATATAAATAAATAAACAAAAGGTGCCTGCCTCTTCAGCTTTATCAGCGTTATTACTGGCCCTCATTTATTGTTTTAAAAATATGTTGGTTCCTTTTTTTTACAATATTTCAAATACCGGTACAATGCTGTATTTCGGGTCCCTTTGCTGTCGGTCGATGGTTCCCACGAGACATCAGAGTGGATCTGAACAGATGAAGAAGCAGCAGCTCTGAACTGAACGACTGACAAAATCTGCCAGAAATAGTTCAAGTGAAGGCGGTGTGCTAAACACATTTCAGAATAAATTTGGAAAAAAACCTGAAACCTACGTCAAATCCCATAGTAGAGCTTGATAATCACCTTTCACGGTTTACTGAATAAAAATACAACAGTTCAGATATGGAAAAGAGTACCAAGTTGATTGTTGTCCAATTAAAAACAAAAACTAGACATGCTACTTCTATATAGGAGGGCGCTCAAATATGTGTCCAGTAACTGTAGGTCCCCCATAGTCCACAAAAATATATATTAAATAAACAAACACACCTGCACATTATCGTGTAGTCAGAGCAGGGTGGCCAACCTTGCAGTTTTGTTTTTACTGAAGTACAGATTTACAGTGGCCTTTTTTTACTGACACTGTATTGTTTATATATAGAAGGAATAAATAAAACTGCATTATAAAATTGTCTAGTTTTGATGGACATATTTGCAGACTGGATCGTTTTTAACAGCAGTCTTGAAGTCAGAATTCCACTCAGAATGTTTGTAGACAATTGATTTCTTACGTCTGTTCATCTGAGAAAAAAACTTGTTCTAATTCTGCCTCGGTTGAAATGTCAGTGACTGAAGTTCTTCCAGTTTTCATTCAATTCCGTATCTGTTTAAAAAAAAATATATATATTTTTGGGGCCCCCATGACTTTGGGCCCCAGGCAGTTGCCTAGTTTGTCTATGCGTTATTCCAGCCCTGCCTGGAGGGGCCATTGATAATGTTACTAGTGTTAATAAGAGAGGGCAGACACTGTGTAAGCACAACTTTAAAAGCACTGCCCTTCGCCCCGCTGCCTGCATCCTTCCGGCTGTCCGGTAACAAGCTCTCTGTTATTGCACTAGCAGTATTATCAACGGCCACCCTTTTGGTTGGTTGCTGTAACACCAACTCTCCAGAGTGCAGTACCTGTAGGTTTCTTATTTCATTCCAGCCCAGTTTACCATTTTTTGTTTATTTTTGATATAAAGTGATTCACTGGCGCATTCACCCTTATAGTTGTCCCAAATGAACTGATGAAACTGTCTACAGTAATACAGCCAAGTTCAACAATGCTAACCGACAGTGTGTTGTGTGTTTTAGCTAAAACAGACAGAGCTTTTAAAGAGTTTCTTGGCGCCAGGAACCCGACCAAGCAGCACTCGTCGACCTTGGAGTCGTACCTCATCAAGCCAGTGCAGCGAGTCCTGAAGTACCCTCTGCTGCTGCGGGAGCTGGTGTCTCTGACAGACACAGAGAGCGAGGAGCACTATCACCTGACAGGTATGCATGGGACTGCAGCACACCGGAGTGAGCGTGTTCCTATTGTATACCAGGGGACTGCAGCACACCGGAGTGAGCGTGTTCCTATTGTATACCAGGGGACTGCAGCACACTGGAGTGAGTGTGCTCCTATTGTATACCAGGGGACTGCAGCACACTGGAGTGAGTGTGCTCCTATTGTATACCAGGGGATTTGTGGCCGTGTAAAAAGCTATACAAACCATGATATTATATCCTCAGTAATGTCAAGAAATTCCAAAAATGTTCATGTCAGTGTGTGCAGCTATCGCCAAAAGTTTTGTATCACCAAGAATTTTATGACTGAGACATCATTTAAACAAAAAACTATATGAACATAATTTAGATATTTTATTTAACATCATGTAATCAAAGAAACTAAAATTATATTGCAAAAGTCTACCTGAAGCTATAATAGGATCACAGTGTTTCATGTTAGATTTCAAAATGGTACATTTTTGTCAGTTTTTCGTTTATTGGGAAAACTACAACATCATTCAACAGGTTTCAGTTAATTCTATAGCCTCCTGAGTAATTTCATTGCATGGTTTCAAATGCTTGATTTAAAATTCTGCTGTTCTCAAAGAAATGCTCTTTCTTGTGTTAAGCTGATGTATTCTAATATATTTTAATGAATTTTAAACAATGCCGTGATTCTGTTTTTCCAATGCAGGATATCCATGAATATATGAAATTAACTTTCTGATAAATGTGTTAAGTGTGTTCCTGCATATTTGCTGACAGCTACTGAATTTGAATCTCAGGTTTCAAAACCATCATCACACTTAGAGTGCTTAAACCTTTGTATTGTACTGGATCATTAAACTAACAACTGAAGTAAAATAGTACTTGATGTATGGTATAGGTCACTTGCTGTAAATGCAAGTACAGTAGTATTGAAATATACTCACTTTGAAGCAAATTTGCAGTAACAAGCATAAGTGTACTGAATATAAAACACATGACGTGTACGTGGTGCTAATAATGGTTTTGCATTCTTGTCTGTAGAAGCATTTAAGGCCATGGAGAAGGTGGCCAGCCACATCAACGAGATGCAGAAAATCTATGAGGATTACGGGACTGTGTTTGACCAGCTAGTTGCAGAACAGAGTGGAAGTGAAAGAGAGGTAACAGCAAACAGCTTCCCCATGTGTGCGTGTTGTGGAGCAGCTGTGAGGTCTGGTCTGCATTCTTAAGGGAGGGTTTTCTCCCAAGCTTTGGGTTTTGTCTGGCACAGATCAGAGTGAGGTGGAGATGTCTGACTTGGCTGCAGTGCTTGCGTTATTAAAATCATATTCTCCAGGGTTAGATCAGCCCAGCTGGCAGTAAATGGGGAGGGGTTACTGTTTGTTTATATTTTCTGTACTGTTTATCACAAGAAGGTATTGGTTTTATAAATAATTGGGACTGTTTTGGGGGAACTTCTAGTTATTATTTAAAAGATGGGCAGCACCTAAATAAACTGGGGGCAAGTAGTTTGGCAGAAAATATTAAATGTCTGCTTTCTTTTTTGTAACCCTCCAGTTAATTCACTTTGTTAGTTATTTCTTTCCGTGTTTCTTTTCTTAATGTTTTTTGGCCCTGCAAAGTGTTGAATAATATTTCTTGCTTTTGTTCCATTTCAATAACACGTCAATTTGTCTTTGTGGAAATTCATTTTCCTTTTCTTTTTGGCTGGTGCCATAGTTGCATCAAGAGTCTGCAGAAGCCCCGCTCGATCTTATTATATTTGCTACTACCTCTTTCTGTTCACTATACCACTCATTTATCTGTGCCAGAAGGAAGTTCCAAATCTTGACTTTCAGCATTGCAAATCTATTTATAATGCGATGCAAATTCTGATATCTGTGGTGACATTACTGTGGTTGTTGATGTAAAAGATCTGTTTACGAAGGATGGAGGCTACGAATTCGCAGAATTTACAGTAATATTAGTACATAGAGCCCTAAGAGTGAAGTGCATTACATTAAAACTCGCAAAATAAATGTATCCAGGCTCTCTGATATACTGAGGCTATCGCAGCTGACTGCTGCTCCGTCTCTTGATATCGTTAGAATTGTCTTTTGATACAGTGGCCCCGGTTAGAACTCATACACTCTTGTACTTGTTTTTTTAGATCTAATTCCTGTGAAATTCCTCAAAGGCATTTTTTGTGATCTGTGTGAGTTTGTTTTAGAAATTATTAACAGACCTTTGTCAACTGGAACAGTACCAACTGCTTTTAAAACTGCCTTGGTTAAGCCGGTACTCAAGTCTAATTGAGACCCTACAGTTTTGAGCAGTTGTAGACTAGCACTGCAGTTTACCGTTTGTAGCTAAGATCATAGAGACGGTGGCAGCCAATCAACTGCATATGTTTCTTAATAACCATAGCCTGATTTTATTAGATATAAGTGCAGCACTTGATACTGCTGATCGTACCATTTTAATGGATTGCGTTGAAAACTGGGTAGGGTTGTCTGGATCTGTACTAAACTGGTTTAAATCATATCTTACTAATAGACGGAATTTCATTTCCTTGTGAGATTCAGCATCAGGATTATCTGTAATTACCTGTAGCGTTCCCCAGGGCTCCATTCTTGGTCCCATAGCTGGGGGAGATATTGCATAGTCCTAGTGTACATTTTCACAGCTATGCTGATGACACACAGTTTATACTTCTGTGAAACCTGGGAATACCTCTGTGATCTCTGATTTAATTGAGTGTCTGAAATATGTAAAGATCTGGATCTCTCCATTTTTTGCAGCTAAGCTCAGATAAGACAGAAGTTTTGATTTGGGGTTCTCGGCCACAACTGGAATTTGCCCATTCTCTAAAAACAAAGTTCAGTAATTTAACTTCAAACCCAAAATCAGAGGCCAGAAATTTGGGATTCATGTTTGATCCTGATTCATGTTTTTTTTTTCTTTTTAATTTTTATTTTAGAGTTTATTATTTTTATTTTATTTTTTTCCCCAATTAGGAATGTTTTTTCTCCTCAGCACAGGTGTTCTGAAGGTGTGTGAGCGTCCTCTGATCTTGCAAGCCTAAAGCCAGAATCGCTTTTACGCCGAGCAATCCAGAGTAGAGCTGGGCGGGGCTACCGATCCCAGAGAACAGAGATCAGCCCTGCTTTTTATCCACTCTGAATGTGCTCGGTGTCTGGCCAGTAGGGTTTGTTGTTGCAGGATGAGGAGAATGAGTCCCTGCCGGTTTCCCTTCCCCCACCCTGGGAGTTTCAGAGCCAGTGTGACGCCCGTTTCGGAGTCCCCCAGCAAAGTTCAGCCTCTTTGCACAGCTGGGATGCGAACCCCTGCCATCCAAACTGACTCACCCTGCGCTCTCAGCGGTAGCACGTGACCAGCGTCGTCCAAACTGTGACTCACCCTGCACTCCCAGCGGCATCACGTGAACCAGCATCGTCCAAACTGTGACTCACCCTGCACTCCCAGCGACAGCACGTGAACCAGCGCCGTCCAAACTGTGACTCACCCTGCACTCCCAGCGACAGCACGTGAACCAGCGTCGTCCAAACTGTGTGACTCACCCTGCACTCCCAGCGACAGCACGTGAACCAGCGCCGTCCAAACTGTGTGACTCACACTGCACTCCCAGCGGCAGTGCTTTAACTGGATGAGCCACTCGGGGATACCCTGTGATTTATGTTTTGAGGCTCATATCTGTAATGTCACTGAAGTGTCTTTTTTTATCATCTACAAAATATTTCTAAGATTAGATCTTGTCTTTCGTTGCTTGATTCTGAGAAGCGAATTCATGCTTTTGTCTCATCTGGACTCAATTGCTGTAATGCTCTTTTTGTTGGGTTACCAGACCATTCCTTTACACGGTTACAGCTTATTCAAAATGCAGCGGCGCGGGTGCTTAGTAAAAACATACTAAGTGGCCACAACTCCCATGCTGGCTTCTCTACACTGGCTTCCAGTACGATTTAGAGCTGATTATAAGATCCTACTTTTGACTTACAGACACTTCATATCCTGGCACCTGATTATCTAAAGAGCTGTGGTCCCTGTAGGTACCGAGACGTGCTTTAAGGTCGGCTGATTCTGCTCTTCAGTCCCTCCCAAAGATTAAGACAAAAAGGAACGGAGAAAGAGCTTTCAGTTCCAATGCTCCCAGACTGTGGAATAAGCTACCATCTGACACTAGAGATGGAGAGTCACTTTGAAATCAATATTAAAAACTCGTTTACAAAACACAAAATGTTAAGTGTTCTTTTGTCTTGTTTTTTTTTTATTTCTCTAATATTGATGTTTTTTTTTGGTGTTTTGATTTTACTGTAACTTTTTCATGTTCTTGTTTTTCTATTGTTTGAATTGAATTTATTGTAATTCCTGTTTTTATTGACTTGTAAAGTGCTTTGATATACTGTTGTATGAAAGGCGCTAGATATATAAATACACTTACTTTCTTAGGCTTGCTTCCCACGGGTAGGGTACAGTCACAGACTCTGAGACTACATTACGCACGGTCCTGTATTGCAAGGTTAATAACCGATGGAAAATCTGTGTAACCCTCAGGTTACTGAGATTTCCATGGGAGAATTCCTCATGCATTCCTCTGTGATCTGGCTCAACCCTTTCCCGTCTCTGGGTCGGATGAGAAAGGATCCCACGATCACTGTATTTGGTAAGTAAATGCTTTTGAGAAGCTGAGTCTTTAGTAGAGAAAGCACTGGATTTCATTTGAAAGCAGTGTTCTTTAACAAAGTGTCAAAGACACACAACGGGCTCTATTGTAGTTTCCCATAGTAACAGTATAAACCCGTAATGTGGTGTAATTAAGGGGCATTGTATATATGTGCAATACAGTGGAAATACTGTGTCACTAAATACAGCTGTCATGTAAGGTGCAGTGCTATGCTGTCTACTGTAATAAACACAGCACGTACAGTGTAGCAAGTTCAATTCATCTCAATACGAAAGGGAATAAAATACCCAAGATTGTAAAATGAGCTAATCAGAATGGCATAAAACCTCCATGTGCTGCTTCAGGGTCATTTATATTTGGTGTCTGTATTCACAGTACAACACCCAACAACATTTTCGACAAAATCACTTTATTTTCCTCCTTCAGTTTTTAAGAAAGCTGTGATCTTGGTGTACAGAGAGAGCAGCAAAATGAAAAAGAAAATAGTAAGTATCACTGTCTTTTGTATTGGTGTTATCCTTGGTGTTTTTATTTTTCAATTCAATAATGTCACTTTTGCACACAGGTTCACGTGAATGTATTTTTGTGTTTTTGTTTTAAAGCAAGCTAACACTCGAGCTGCATACATCCACGGGGATATGGATCCATTTAAATTCCGCTGGCTTATTCCTTTATCCGCACTTCAGGTGCGCCTGGGGAACGCAGCAGGTGAGCAGGATTGTGTGCTTGTGTAACTGGAAGTGATCCATGATGTTCCTTGAGTTCAGTATTATACCTTCACATTATCTAATTGATGTACAGTACAGGTGCTATAGAAAAACATTTTAATAGGGATGGGGATGGGGATATGAACAGGGATTTGAATAGGGATGGGGATGGGGATATGAACAGGGATTTGAATAGGGATGGGGATGGGGATATGAACAGGGATTTGAATAGGGATGGGGATGAGGATAGGGATTGAATAGGGATGGGGATGGGGATATGAACAGGGATTTGAATAGGGATGGGGTTGGGGATCTGAATAGGGATTTGAATAGGGATGGGGATGGGGATATGAACAGGGATTTGAATAGGGATGGGGATGGGGATAGGGATTTGAATAGGGATGGGGATGGGGATATGAATAGGGATTTGAATAGGGATGGGGATGGGGATATGAACAGGGATTTGAATAGGGATGGGGATGGGGATATGAACAGGGATTTGAATAGGGATGGGGATGGGGATATGAACAGGGATTTGAATAGGGATGGGGATGGGGATATGAACAGGGATTTGAATAGGGATGGGGCTATGACCAGGGATAGGGATAGGGATTTGAATAGGGATGGGGATGGGGATATGAACAGGGATTTGAATAGGGATGGGGAGGGATAGGGATTGAATAGGGATGGGGATGGGGATATGAACAGGGATTTGAATAGGGATGGGGATGAGGATAGGGATTGAATAGGGATGGGGATGGGGATATGAACAGGGATTTGAATAGGGATTTGAATTGAATAGGGATGGGGATGGGGATATGAACAGGGATTTGAATAGGGATGGGGATGGGGATGGGGATGAACAGGGATTTGAATAGGGATGGGGTTGGGGATCTGAATAGGGATTTGAATAGGGATGGGGATGGGGATATGAACAGGGATTTGAATAGGGATGGGGATGGGGATATGAACAGGGATTTGAATAGGGATGGGGATGTGATTAAGGTTAGGCACAGGGATGGGGTGGGTATAAGGTGCTGTTTGTCATTATTGAGAAACCTGCTGTTCATGGAGAGGTAAGCTCTGTAACATCACAAATGTATTTGTTGTATTTGTATATGTTTACAGGAACTGACACCAATTGCATTTGGGAATTGATTCACACAAAATCTGAAATTGAGGGAAGACCTGAAAGTGTATTTCAGCTGTGCAGCAGGTACTGTGTGCTCCTGGTCTCAAATATGTACATTAACATCTGCTTGCACACAACCTTAATGTTACTGTAGGAAATATAATATAATACTTTAGTGCAAGCTTTGATTCACATAGCTTGCCTCCTCACCCAGACTTGCTATCATCTTCCTATGGAAAGGGGTGAACAAAACGGATGTACTTGATTCAGAAGTGAAGTGAATTGGGTTATTTCCATTTGCTGTGCTAAAGCCTGAACCCTACGTATGTACACTTGCTTGTTTTCACTGCTGTCGTCCTGTAATGATAAAGCAGCATGATCAAGTGTGTTGTGTTCCGGTCTACAGTAGCATGGATGTTATGTTTCAACAACATACGAACATCAAGGGTGCTGTTCACAGAGGATCACTTCACATTTCAGCTTTACCTAATGATCAACAAGTGAATGTTTAAGATGGCCAAGTTTCAAGAACGGTGCCATCAAATAGAGCTGTATACTGTACGAGCATCAACGTATTATTAGCTATGAAGGGCAGATTGTCAATATTTGTTTATATATATATATATATATATATATTATATATATATATATATATATATATATATATATATATATATTTATATAATAATCAGTTTGTAGGCATAATGTAACATGTTTGCATAATGTATCTTTGTTGTCATTATTAACAGACCATGTTTTTCTTTTGCTGCAGTGTACCTGAAAGCAAGGCACATATAATTAAGGTTATTCGCTCAATTCTGAGGGAGAATGTCAGACGACACCTGAGATGTGAGTTTCCTCTGGAGAAGATCTGTAAAGAGCGCCTTGTTCCATTACGAAACACAGTGCCGCTGTCAGCCAGGATCGGTGAGCACTTGATAGCATGCTCTCTTAAGGGAACATTTTGTACAGCTGGAGTTGTATTACTTAGTTCACATCTTTGCTTTATAAAGTCGAATGAAACCTGCAGAATAATGTTAGCTTAACATATTGAATTACACAACGCTACCTGAGAATTAACCCATTCACAACCCATCTACCTCAGAATAGAAGAGCTTTACAACATGTACTGCATCATCTGAACAGTGAACAGCATGATGTGTAGGTCCGGTCTGTGCTCTGGACTACTCACTGTCAAGATGGTTGTGAATGGGTTCATTCTCAGGTAGATGGGGTGTGAATGTGTTCATGCTCAGGTGGATGGGGTGTGAATGGGTTCATTCTCAGGTGAGGGCGGGGTGTGAATGGGTTCATTCTCGGGTAGGGTGGGGTGTGAATGGGTTCATTCTCGGTAGGGTGGGGTGTGAATGGGTTCATTCTCAGGTAGATGGGGTGTGAATGGGTTCATTCTCAGGTAGATGGGGTGTGAATGGGTTCATTCTCAGGTGGATGGGGTGTGAATGGGTTCATTCTCAGGTAGATGGGGTGTGAATGGGTTCATTCTCAGGTAGATGGGGTGTGAATGGGGAGGGTGGGGTGTGAATGGGTTCATTCTCAGGTGAGGGTGGGGTGTGAATGGGTCTCAGGTAGATGGGATGTGAATGGGTTCATTCTCAGGAGAGGGTGGGGTGTGAATGGGTTCATTCTCAGGTAGATGGGGTGTGAATGGGTTCATTCTCAGGTGAGGGTGGGGTGTGAATGGGTTCATTCTCAGGTAGATGGGATGTGAATGGGTTCATTCTCAGGTAGATGGGGTGTGAATGGGTTCATTCTCAGGTAGATGGGGTGTGAATGGGTTCATTCTCGGTAGGGTGGGGTGTGAATGGGTTCATTCTCAGGTAGGGTGGGGTGTGAATGGGTTCATTCTCAGGTAGGGTGGGGTGTGAATGGGTTCATTCTCAGGTGGATGGGGTGTGAATGGGTTAATTCTCAGGTGATGGGTGTGAATGGGTTCATTCTCAGGGGAGGGTGGGGTGTGAATGGGTTCATTCTCAGGGTAGGGTGGGGTGTGAATGGGTTCATTCTCAGGTAGGGTGGGGTGTGAATGGGTTCATTCTCGGGAGGGTGGGGTGTGAATGGGTTCATTATCAGGTGAGGGTGGGTTGTGAATGGGTCCATTCTCATTGGAGGGTGGGGTGTGAATGGGTTCATTCTCAGGTAGGGTGGGGTGTGAATGGGTTAATTCTCAGGTAGGATGGGATGTGAATGGGTCCTTTCTCAGGGGAGGGTGGGGTGTGAATGGGTTCATTCTCGGTAGGGTGGGGTGTGAATGGGTTCATTCTCAGGGGAGGGTGGGGTGTGAATGGGTTCATTCTCGGTAGGGTGGGGTGTGAATGGGTTCATTCTCGGTAGGGTGGGGTGTGAATGGGTTCATTCTCAGGTAGGGTGGGGTGTGAATGGGTTCATTCTCGGTAGGGTGGGGTGTGAATGGGTTCATTCTCAGGGGAGGGTGGGGTGTGAATGGGTTCATTCTCGGTAGGGTGGGGTGTGAATGGGTTCATTCTCAGGTGAGGGTGGGGTGTGAATGGGTTCATTCTCGGTAGGGTGGGGTGTGAATGGGTTCATTCTCAGGGGAGGGTGGGGTGTGAATGGGTTCATTCTCGGGAGGGTGGGGTGTGAATGGTTCATTATCAGGTGAGGGTGGGTTGTGAATGGGTCCTTTCTCAGGAGAGGGTGGGGTGTGAATGGGTTCATTCTCGGGTGAGGGCGGGGTGTGAATGGGTCCTTTCTCAGGTGAGGGTGGGGTGTGAATGGGTTCATTCTCAGGTGAGGGTGGGGTGTGAATGGGTTCATTCTCAGGTGAGGGTGGGTTGTGAATGGGTCCTTTCTCAGGGGAGGGTGGGTTGTGAATGGGTTCATTCTCAGGTGGATGGGTTGTGAATGGGTTCCTTACCCCTTGTAAACAAGGGCACCTGCTGTAGTCTAACTAAAACTCAGCTTCATTGTTCAAAAAACGTATTCCTATTATGTATCATTGCAGGTTCTTCGAGGGCCTCCTGGTTATGCAAACTGCCATCCAGCAATGAAGGAACCTTAAAGGCAACCCTGCTGGATTGGTACGAGGGGAGTCACAGTAGTGGCACTCAGAGCAGCGACTGTCGGGCAGCAGAGACCATGCTGGACTCCCACCCGCCCACTGGCCATGACAGAGAGAGCATGCTGGATAACTACCCGCCCACCAGCCAGGACAGAGACAGCAAACTGGACTCCCAGATACTGCGGCCACGTGACCCTGAGGACAACGCTGTCAAGGAATCAGACATTCTGAGTGACGATGACGATTACTGTGAGACTGGTAAAGCATCTCCAACCAAAGATATTGAGGCCCAGTTTCAGAGGCTGAAGCTTTGTGAGGACTCTGGTTCAGACAGACGGCTAGCACCCTGTGTGCAGCCTGAGACTGAAGAACTGGACATGCCAGAGAGGCAGCCCATGCTGGTGCGGGGACACTACTGCCCCATCAAACGCAAAGCAAACAGCCTGAAAAGGAGCAAGGAGGTGTTGTTAGATATGAAGGAGCACGGCAGATCTCTGGACAGCCAGTCAGAAGCAGCCAGCTTGGATCTCAATGCCCTCCTCGAAAGGGAGTTCAGTGTTCAGAGTCTGGCCTCGGTCGTAAATGAAGACTGTTTTTATGAAACTTCAGACAGTGATAAAAAAACAGTCTTTCCTTCTCTGTAGAATTTGTCCCATTGTATGCATTAGCCTAAACACTGAGGTCAAGTTAATTTTCTTTTGAGAGAGACTGGAATGGTTTCTGAAATAAAGACATATCTTTTTACCTATTTGATACAAGGATGCAAATTTTACTTAATGAGAGAATCCCTTGGTGCATCTTTAAACGAAGTAAATATTTTCCCTAAATAGTTTTATTTTACTTTTTTTTTTGTTGTTTAAGAAAACATTTCCTCGTATTTATTATGGTTAGTTTTCCTTTAGAAAGCTATTTCTGGACCAGTAGTTTATCTTCCCAGTTAAAACGTATTCCACAATGAAAAAAGACAATTTATTTTTTATGTACATTTTATATAACTTTGGGAAATGTAGAAGTATTGTGTGTGAGTTTTTTTAATAAACTTTATCAAAGCAGTCTGTTAATGTTCAATTTTGGGCTTTCCAGTTATGGTTTTATATGAATGAAATCATTATGTATTTGTGCAACAGCTCTTTCGGGTTGGTAGATGTTTTTTTTTTTTGGTTTGTTTGGTTTTGTTTTGATTAAGTTTAAATGCTTTTTAAAATATTTTTTAATTGTTAAAGCTACAAAAAGACTAATGTATTTTCTGTTAATGACTGTACTGTAACTTAATTTTGGATATAGTTTGTATTCTTGACATTGTAAAAGTAAAAATAAGTGCTAGAATTTGCAATAAATACTGTGTCTAGTAATATATGGGAGTTCCAGTGGTGTGTTTTTATCAATTAGAAAACGTACAAAAGGTTGAGGTCCAGAAATGAAAAGGGCCCTGAAACAGACTGGGATTCCGGGGTCCTGAAACAGACTGGGATTGCAGGGTCCTGAAACAGACTGGGATTGCAGGGTCCTGAAACAGACTGGGATTGCAGGGTCCTGAAACAGACTGGGATTTCAGGGTCCTGAAACAGACTGGGATTTCAGGGTCCTGAAACAGACTGGGATTGCAGGGTCCTGAAACAGACTGGGATTGCAGGGTCCTGAAACAGACTGGAATTGCAGGGTCCTGAAACAGACTGGGATTGCAGGGTCCTGAAACAGACTGGGATTGCAGGGTCCTGAAACAGACTGGGATTGCAGGGTCCTGAAACAGACTGGGATTCCAGTCCCATAGATATGCATTCAGCAAAGCGAATGAAGCTGGCCTGTCTGTCTGCCTGACATGCAGCTATGGGCAGAAGTTTTGCATTAGCCTATAGAATTAACTCATTTTGAAGTCGAATGAAACCTGCTGAATCGTGTTACATTAACAGCATTACATACCGCTTTTATTTTCCATGTACTTACCGAAAAACTGACAAATTGAAAAATGTGGCATTTTGAAATCTAACATGAACTACTGCGCTACTATTGTGGCTTCAGGTAGACTTTTGCAATATAATTTTGTAGTTTCTTTGATTACATGATAAGTAAAAGAGCTAAACTAGAACTACCAGGCAGTTTTAGGGCTTCCAAGCTAAGGACCAGCTGGAAAGTTGGCAAGCTGTAGCATTGCAGCACAGGTGTCAGATCCATGGAGCAGTTTCATTTCAAAATACTGCATTAATTCATTATCTCAGGATGGCTTATAACTCTAAACACCATGGTAACCATGACCCTATCTACACACTGTAAGGATTTATAGCTAATTTTACATTACCTTAAGGAGCGGTCAAAGGTCATGATCAAGGTATTTTTTTAATAGAGCATATATGGGTTCCTATGTGTATATGTATAAGTATTTATATAATGTACCTGACTGAGTGAGATTCCTCGGCTTCAATCTTTACTACCAGGTCAGCAAGAAATGTTGCCATTTTGCGCATTGAAGTTGCTGATGGCAAAGTTGTTGTTTCTTTTGTTTATAAAAGTAATTTGTTCACATTCTGAATGCTTTGCAGATAAATGGCGTCTCAATTTTGCAGGATTAAGAGTTTTGTTTGCTTCGGTCGTCCTCAGATCCAGTAAATGTAAATACCGGTGCTGGTCTCGCAACCGTTCCCTCGTGTAGAAGAATAATCTATCCGCTGCTAACGCGATTTATTGAACGCACTGATTGTCAACTTCGCTCGACGTACATACAAACACACACCAGAATACGAAAACGAGGTGGGTGGGAAACAGTTTAAGCAATTAAATGTTTGGAGTGTACAGGATGTTGCATACCGCTTCTGCGCTGTGTAAATGCAACGGGATTGGTGGCATTCTGGTTAAATAACAGACTGTACACTTCATTTCCAGAAGTAGTGTTGAGAATTGCCTTTTGGCATATAGTCTTGTGAGCAGCGATGTAGTCGAGGGTATACACAGGTAAACAGCATTTGCCCACTTTTAATTTGAGCAATATAGCGTTTACCCACTTCTCATATAATT
Organism: Polyodon spathula; assembly: GCF_017654505.1. Lineage (NCBI taxonomy): Eukaryota > Metazoa > Chordata > Actinopteri > Acipenseriformes > Polyodontidae > Polyodon > Polyodon spathula. Next base: position 956,604 of record NC_054538.1, on the reverse strand, counting down.
GCACCTATGACTTTACTCGATTTTAAGATACACACTCTTTATTTCCCTATGACTACTGGATTTTAAGATGCATGCTCTTTATTTATCTATGATTTTATTGGATTTTAAGATGCATGCTGTCTTTATTTATCTACGATTTTATTGGATTTTAAGATACATGCTGTCATTCTTTATTTATCTATGATTTTATTGGATTTTAAGATACATGCTGTCTTTATTTATCTACGATTTTAGTGGGTTTTAAGATACATGCTGTCATTCTTTATTTATCTATGATTTTATTGGATTTTAAGATACATGCTGTCATTATTTATCTGTGATTTTAGTGGGTTTTAAGATACATGCTGTCATTCTTTATTTATCTATGATTTTACTGTTTTTTTTGTTTTTTTTTTGGTATTCCCGGCCTGTCATTCCACTTTTATTTTGTACATTAGTTTATTTGTAAGAAACAGTATTAGGGGTTTTAAGATTTCTGCTTGGGATTGATACAAGCTTTCATTACGTATTCATCTTTCTTTGCATTCTATTCAATGGGCATTCCATGCATCAAACTTAGGGAGCTGTAATATTAATTTATAAACACACCGGTAATAAAAGAAGTGTGTGTAAAGATGCAGCCTACAGACATAGCTTATAAAATGTGGTTAACCCTTTCAGGACCAAACAATTTTCCGCGGGATGCTCCCCCAGGACCAGGCCTTTTTTGGCTGTATTTGACTCTTGCTGTAAAAATTCACTAAAATATTTTTTTAGAATTGGTATCCTTTTTTTCAAAACACTGTGGAACATTATAAAGTACTTCGGAAACCATATAAACTTTTTGCTATTTTATTTCAACATGACATTTCGGTTTGTTTTATTTTCTATTCTGCTTAGCAATACAGGTATAAAGACGTGTTATTCTGTGACCCAAGGGACCTTACAATGCTTCCTGAAAGTTTTGTTGAAAAATATTGATGTTTGGGCAAATTACAAGACATTGTTTCACCTGAGTGATTGCAATGATATACAGGTGAACCCGTTTAATATCACATTGCTGGATATCATTCCCCGTTTATTATCACGGTATTTTAAAAACCACTCACCATGCACCATAGGTTCTTTGAGAAATCCCCTCTCTTAACATGATCTCACAAACCTGCTTATTGCTACCTTTTGTGCATCCTGTCAAATGCTGCATGTGTGGGCTTTCCTAAGTAGCCACAGGATAGAATTCATTTCCGACGCAACTAATAATCGTCTCGGCTGATAAACTGACATTTTGTGCAGCCTGTCAGATGCTGCGTGGGCGGTTTTAACGGGATACAGTTCAGTTACAAAACACCAACGTGCCCAATTTTTTCTTCTTTAAAATAGTCTTATACAAATGCACCCAAAAAAAAACCCAAGTGCAATGCCTAATTGATAACTCTCATCAGTCAACAACTCATACCATTTGTAGATAATAACACAAACTGTTTCGATCCAGGTAATAATACAAAACGTATTTGTCCTGTAGTAAACTATATGCAGCGTTGTTTTCTTTATTTTAATCTTGCACTCGTAGTGGGCTGTCATCTGCAATTGTTAAACCCGCTTTATATCGCGAAGTATGCCTGCACGGCAATCACGGTGTAAGGCGGGTCGTCTGTATAGACACGTGTATTCTCAGGGTTTGTATAAGAAATAATGGAAACTACACTCGATAAATAAAATAATTTCATTCACTCTATCAGTAATAAGGGTAAAAAAAAAACCTGCCTGCCTAATTCATTTCATGACATAGCATCTGCTCATATACACGTGTTTCTTGATATTTATAAACGGTGTAAAAACATATATATTAAAGCACGTCAATATAACAGATTTACAGCGTTTTCCCCTTTTTTTGTCTTAACTGTAAACACGTTATTACGTCATGCTCTGTTTCTTTGTCTCCGACCTTTTAATGAAATGCCTATCTCAGTGACGTCACACGAACCAACACACAATCGGGCACTGAAATTCAACCCCTCTCCTAGCCAATGATACGCGTTAACAAGCTGCGCTAAAAATTATGGTGGCGCAGCAGGTAAAGGAAACAAAGTGCATTTCTGAGCGTGTTTACCCGCTCCAGTATGATCGTGTTTACACCATCACCAGCTGTTTGTTGTGTTGCTCAGAATTGCAGAAAATAATTTTGTTGTTGTAAAGTTGTTTGCGGACCCCGTGGAGTTCACTCACTGAACCCCTGCGCTAGGACTTGTAGAACCGGAGAAATGTTGAATTTCTGACGATACCTGAAAGTACACGTTTCAGAACTTGTAAGAATATGTTTGTTAACATTTATGTGTGTAGCTAAATCTGGACTTTTTGTGGTTAAATCTACGGGAAAAATTGTGATTTACATTAAATCCGGGGGATAAAAAACACGGCTGTTAAAATATAAAGCGCTAACATTTTAATATGGGTGTCAGGCAGGGAGGGGCAACACATTGTATTCTACGAAGCGTATAAAAAGTTTGCGCACACTGATCTAGAGGTTTTGCGGGGGGGTTTTTTGGCAACACTGCTGGCGAGTGTTGCCGCCGGGGTGCTCACACGGGGGTCCGCTTGTGTCTACTGCTTTTAATCTGACCTCGCAATTACTTACTAAACCCTTATTTGAACTAATAATTTGCTTAATTACACATTTTTACTTGTTTGCAGCTTTTAAACGGTTGCAGATTTCAAGTTAACTATAACATTTTATAAGTAACTTGAACTCTGCAGCGACCAGACACATGATCCTGGGAATTGGGTTAACTGATCGGAACAATTAAACAAGTTACACCGATAATGGGGACTAAACGTTTTCCTTTACTGACAAATTGAACAAAGTGACATTTCAAAATCTAACATGAAACACTGTGCTACTATTATGGCTTCCAGTAGACTTTTGCGATATAATTGTATAGTTTCTTTGATTACATAATGTTAAATAAAATATATAAATTATGTTCATATAGTTTATTTTTTATTATTATTTTCTTTTAATTGTCTCAATCCTAAAATTCTAGATGATGCTAAATATTTGGACCTAGCTGTATAAACCGTCCTTATTAGTCCAATATATGGAGTTCAGTGTCAGATAAATATATAAAGGGATCCCTGTAGAAAAAGAGACACACATATTTAATACATATTGAAGTAAAAATAAATGTCACGTCTTTTTCGTGCACATTTCAAACTGGCGGATCTGACTGTACTTGCATTGAAGCTGCCCACACTGATTCGCAGGCACAGCAACGTTTAATTGCGTGATAATGGACCATTATTTTATAGTTAAAGCATATTAATTGAAATTGTACTGTGTTAAACTGAAAACAGTATCAAAACGTACATGGTTGAAAAGTTTATTTTTCATTCTCTCTCTCATATATCTGACTGCCCGAATGTGACGGACATAATAAAATGTACAGAATACAGTTTTTAGAACTACGCGTCATTTCAGAGGAAAAATGCAGCCGTGTCTGCAAATAACTTTAACCATAGATGCTTCAGATGAGCAAGCGTTCTAAATGAGTCTTAGCCTTCACAGCAGTGAGTTAATCCAATTGAACAGGATCATCACAAGTCTGATTTGATACGCCACAATCAGCATTTATCTACCTGTGATGATTAATTTGTGGTTTAATTTGTGACTAGCAGGTGTACTAATTTAGTCCAGTCCCATGGACTAAACCTGCTTAATCCACTAGTTCTACTAGGTACACTGCAGCTGACCCATGGGGTCCCCAGGACCAGGGTTAGGAAGCCCTGTCCTACACACCCTCTCCCAAAACAAACATTTCTTTGTGCTTTTATACCATGTGGCCTGGGGTTGATTGACAAATAATCATCCAATCACCACCTGTCCACATTCCACACTTTAAATCAATCAAACATTTAAACCTCAGCCAAGATGGCCACCAGGCACCAAACAAACACACACACACACACACACACAGAGGTCCCATCCATGGGTGAACAACCACACATGTGTGTGTGTCCATGTATCTAGGTACCCACACACACACACCATGGGTGAATAGGTACACACACACCATGTGTGTGTGTACCCGGCAAACAAACACAACACACACACATCACACACACACACACACACACACACACATCCATGGGCAAACAAACACACACACACACACATCCATGGGCAAACAAACACACACACACACACATCCATGGGCAAACAAACACACACACACACACACATCCATGGGCAAACAAACACACACACACACACATCCATGGGCAAACAAACACACACACACACATCCATGGGCAAACAAACATACATTTGCTAAACACAATTTGAAAGCAAACATTCAATAATAAAAGTTCTGTTGTCTTAGGTCTGTAGCACACTGCAGACTCAACAGATGCCCTCTGCCTGCTAAGACCGGTTGGCATACTTGAGCTTTCATACTGGTTTAGGCTCTCATTTCAGATTTTTTTTAAATTGTTTTTTGTACAAAATATATATGTAAAAAGCTAGTAGAAATCCATCACAAATGTATTTAAAATAAGCACTTGTACTATTCGTTTGCCTTGTGAAATTCTGGCTTTTCCAGACCTGTATAAGAACATAAGAATATCTAACCCTCAGAACTAAAGTAACATTACCTTTTTCATGAAGACAATTAATCAAACACCCAGAACAGATTCAAATATCAGTTTGAAAATCCATTTTTTTCAATACTTTATCCTACAGATAGTGTGCCATCACCATCTAGTTAAAAAGATAATTTCTTTATTTTTACCAAGACATCTTATTTCTTTATAAAAAGAATCTTTATTTTTGAAATATTTATGTGCCAGCAGCACAATGAAATGTCAAAGTTAGTAAGTGGCAAATGCTTTACAGAACCCATTATCTTCCTGTTTTAACGTCTATCTTTCTGCTTCCTCTTCTGTCGTGCAGCCAGCGCGCCTCTGTTGCTTTTTCTGCCTCAGCTCATCTCTGAACTCATAGCTGAAGAGACCTGCATCTTCCTCACACAGTTTGCTGTAAGCATCAGCAAGGTTTCTGAAATGGGAAATGGACAGTTCCGTTGGACGGAGGGTTGGGTCCACGTCAGCTGTGAATAACATCTGTTCTGAAAGCTCTGAGCGCCGGGCTTCTGGAAATAACATTCTGAAAAAATAAACAAAATCCAGTCAAAATGACGTGCAACCCACTGCGTACAAACATGTCTTATGATTGGTCAGAAATCATGGTTGGTTTAATTGTGTACACATACATGCGTTATTTTTGATTAATACTGGATTGCTAAAAACCGATTCACTGTTAATGCAGTAGCAGCAAGCTTTTTTTTTCTTGGTTTGTTTAAACAAATAGAATTCATACTGTAAATGACTTCTCTCGTCTCACTGCCACCTTTGTTTTTTATGCCAATGTGACTGCATAGGAAGAATGGTACTTTGACATGAACAAAAGCATTTGTGTTAAAAAGCAGAGTTTTATTCAAGCAACCATACGTCTCTACACACGGCACAGATATTATCCTGCTGTATAATTTTCTTACTCAATCCCTCTCCGACAGTATTTTCTTCTAAACTGGAAGACATTTCTCACGACTTTTTCCACCATCTTAAACGGCTGGTTGATCTGCGGCTGTATAAGTGGGGTGAAGTGCACAACCCCGACATCCACCTGCAAAGAAGTAAAAAGGGTTCCATGAAATTAGGCAGAAAAATCACAATCATGTTTCTACATTATGCAGCACAGAATTTTGGTCTCTGTTGCCACAGTAACACCTGTATGAAGGACCAAACAAAACCTAAAAAAAAACGCCTCTTGAAAAGGGAATATGTAATGAGCCTTTCCCTCTTGTCAGAGCCTCCTCTGCTAACATCTTTTAAATAAACATTTTACAGACACAATGCCTAATGCATTCACTCTCAAAACACACCTCTTGTGGAAATTCACAAAAACAGCTGCAGAATCTCTGCCTGAGACGGCTGGGGTTTTATTGTTCCCTCTCAATATTTTGTGATCCATGCTTTAGTCCCATTTACAGGAAAGTCTCAATGCTGTGTCAGCCGACAAGACTAGCTGCTGGAATAACTGCTGCTGCTGCTCAGTCTGCTTCGTGTTTAGCATTCTTCAAACTCCCCTGCTTGCTTGTTTTACTGTTCACGCACGTGGGAAGATCGAATGGTTTTTCTATTTAAAATCTGCAAAAACACAAGCCGTGTATCCATCAATACTGGCACTGCATGGGTTTCAAGAAGAGAGTCCTAGCAGACTTTACCTACTGTACAGCAGTATTCAACTGGCCGGCTGAGACAAAGCTTGTGGTGAACCAGCTTTCATCTGGTACACACAATTTCTACTTTACTGCCTGCTTAAAATCAGCACCCACTCCTGGAAGAAGAGAGGACAAGACTGCGTGGAGACACATAACAAGAAGCACATGCAGCTCACCCCAGCCAACTTTCACAGGCTATGAAAACACAAGACAAGCAGAAACAGCAAGCAGAAGCTTGGTGAACTGAACATCTGACAGGTATGTCGTCATCGTTATTATTATTATTATTATTAACTAAATATACGTGAAATAGTAATCTGATGATTATCCTTTCTTCGTGTTTAATTTCTGTGAAAACATGCCGATAGCAGTGAGGAAAGATACAATGTATCGACAATTTCGACCCAAGGGATTTTTTTGACCTGAAAAACGAAACAAGGACCAGGGGTCACAAATGGAGATTAGATAAAGGGGCATTCAGAACAGAAAATACGAGGCACTTTTTTTACACAGAGAATCGTTGGAGTCTGGAATCAACTCCCCAGTAATGTTGTTGAAGCTGACAGCCTGGGATCCTTCAAGAAGCTGCTTGATGAGATTCTGGGATCAATAAGCTACTAACAACCAAACGAGCAAGGGTGGGCCGAATGGCCTCCTCTCGTTTGTAAACTTTCTTATGTAATAATGTAGTCCCCACTTATCTTTTCAAAGCTATACTGCCATTCCTGTCACACACTGTTGTTTGACAGAAGTACTCAGATTCGTTACTGCAGTTTGACAGAATCAATCTAACTATCTTCTTTACTTCCTGCATGCTGGGCTGAGAGAAAATAAAGTTTATAATATGGTAACATTTTAAAAGGAGCATATCCTAAACAAAAAAATAGTAGCGGTTTTAATTTTCAACACAATATACAAATCTGATGACCCGAATAACTACTAATATGTCTTCTAAACATCCCTCCCCGTTTCTAACTAAGCTTGTGTGAGCTTTACATCTCTAAGATGGCTATTTTTTTGTGTAAAAACAGTTATACTGCAGCAGGTACTGAGGGTAACATCTTTGCTATTTCACAATACCAAAAATACATTCTTAATTCAGTTTTTTAAATAAATTATCCATTCAATCCAGACAAAAAAAAATATTTGTAGATCAAATGCAACGTGTGGAAAAAACAGACCATTTGAAGTGCACAATTACTGCATAACTATTTCATACAGCTTTGCGTGAACATTGTTATTAAAATGGAAAATCATTAATTAATAACCACCTTAATTCCTTATGAAGAATTCTGGTGGCTAAGATTGAGTTAATGTTTATATAACATTTTTGTTCAAAAGTAATAGCAATTCTTATTCTGTGATGTTCATTTAAAATGAGCCATTTTAAACATATTTCGACACAGAGAAAGTCTTCCTACCAAAATCTAACAATATTGTACACAAATTTTAAAAAAATATACACATAAAGAAATGAACCTCGGTTCCAACTGATATTCTTCCAAAGTGTAGGGTCCTGCTGAAGCAACTCCCAGCAGGTGTCACTACTTAGTACTTCTGTCGTGTTTACCCTGTTCATGCCCTTCCCAACTTTAGTACCAGCCAGCTACTGCAGACCAGGCTGGGGAAGGATCACTGAGGCAAGGAGGCTGGGGCAGGGAGACCAGGAGCAGGGTCGCTGGAGCAGGGAGGACCGGAGCAGGGTCGCTGGGGCAGGGAGACCAGGAGCAGGGTCGCTGGGGCAGGGAGGCCCGGAGCAGGGTCGCTGGGGCAGGGAGGCCCGGAGCAGGGTCGCTGGGGCAGGGAGGCCCGGAGCAGGGTCGCTGGGGCAGGGAGGCCCGGAGCAGGGTCGCTGGGGCAGGGAGGCCCGGAGCAGGGAGCCTGAGGCAGGGAGGAGAGAGGCCCGGAGCAGGGAGGCAGAGGCAGGGAGGCCAGGAGCAGGGAGGCAGAGGCAGGGAGGTCCGGAGCAGGGTCGCTGGGGCAGAGAGGACAGGGGCAGGGTCGCTAGGGCAGGGCCACAGCAGCTTTGAGCACAGCTTGCCAGTGTTGCTAAACATGGGAGAGCAGCATGTGCTGGCATAACACATGGGATATATTTCCATTTCCTGTAACTTCCTGGGGAGGACTTCTCAGTGCCTACCTAGGTAATTATCAATATTCTGTAGTACTTTATAGACATGATTGTAACTTTAATAGCAAAGCATACTGCAAACAGTTTGATTCGATTTTTAAAAACATACATATTTGCTATTTAAAGCGAAACAGTTTAAAACATTAAGTGGTGGTGGTAGAAGTTTTTCACAAATAATTTAAAACATTTGCTCTAATGCCAATTTTTTTACATTTTTCAAATCACTGAGCTGCAGCTTTTGTGACAGCCTAAAGGATATGCTTTAGTACAGACACTATTCTATAGTTCTGAAACCCCCTTTTTAAAAGCACAAAGCACAGCATCTACGGGCCGTCACCACATTCTATTCTTGTTGTACTGTTGCTAAGGAAATTGAAGACACGAATGGATTTAGAGAGCTACTCTTTCTTTCTTTTTTACTTTACAAATCACAGCAGATGACTTGGTGCATTAAAGCAATCATTCTGCACCAGAGGTAAGAATGGGTTATTTTTACTGATGTTATTTTTTAAAAACTACTAAAATAATACTGTTTTGAGCTTGTTTAGATATTTTAAGAAAGAGGTTTTTTAGAATTTATTTTAGTTCCAGATTTTCCAAATTTGAATATCTTTGGTTATTTTATTTTTAATTGTAAACTATAGCTCCGTCAAAAGTCTCACAATAAGGTTTAAAGAACTTCTTAGGATAAAGATATGCCTTTTACAAACTTACTGTGCCAAGAACTTAGATACTTCATCTTTACTGCCTTAATATATTCTACTTTCTATTTGCACAACTCTCATATCAACACAGTCCGCTGGAGCCTCAGCCGAGGAGCTATCTATCTGCTGTAAACTGAAGAGTGGGGAGAGCAAAGGTGAGAGGACACAAGCATGGCCTCAGCAGGAATGCAGATCTTTGCCTTCATCCTGGCGCTGCTTGGCCTCTTCGGAGCCACAGTCTCCACCCTGCTTCCCAGCTGGAAGGTGAGCGCTGACCTGGGCTTGAACATCATCACTGCCACCTCCCAGATGCAGGGGCTGTGGATGGACTGCACCTGGTACAGCACGGGGATGTTCAGCTGCACACTCAAATACTCAGTGCTGTCCCTGCCTGCCTACCTACAGACCGCCCGCACCAGCATGGTGCTGTCCTGCGTGCTGGCTGCCCTGGGGCTCTGCATCGCCTCCCTGGGGTTAAAATGCACGCGCTGGGGAGGAGGGGCGCAGGCAAAAAGACACACAGCCATTGCCGGGGGGGGCTTCCTTATCGTGGCCGGATTCCTTTGCCTCATCCCAGCCTCTTGGTTTACCAACAAGGTCATCAACAGTTTTTTGGACTCAGCCGTGCCGGAGAGTAACAAGTACGAGCCAGGGGGAGCTGTGTGCGTCGCGTTTGTGTCGGCAGGGTTGCTGTTTGTTGGGGGGGCCATCATGTGCACGTCTTGCACCGGGAAGCAGCAGGGACCACAGAACTGTCCTCCGAACAACAAGCAGCAGTGCTGTTCAGCCTCACAGCCTACAGACAATAAGGCAGAATACAGCCTGCAGGACTATGTGTAATTCCAGGCAACAGACAGCTGGTATAATAAGCGCTGCCTGCTCTGCGTTAGAAGAAAGAAAGATGTGGGAGGGAGGCAGTCCCTTGCACTATTTTAGGTATTTTAAATGCTTCAATACAAATGAACTTCTAAATATCTTTTATTTTTATGGCACTGAATTCCTGTTCATTAGTCCATCAACCCTGATTATATAAAACTCAATTTCAGCATCTAAATGCACAGGCAATACCTTTCAAAAAAGTAACCGATAAATTAGATAAAATATAAATTTACTACATAAAGAACTTCAGATCTGTTTCAGTACCTAATATTAGGATCCCCCCCCGCCCCCCCCCAATAGCTAGAAAATAATCAACATATCAGCTGAAGTCCACATTTTATCTGGCTTCTCACAGCCTTGAATTTGAAAACATCCGACCAAAAAAACAAACAGCACAATCCTGTTTCTTCAACGCAAACAAGCTATGTGCGCTGTTCATGTATTCGACGCACGCCGCCTGTGCTTTTCACTGCCATGGTTACAGGACTCTTCTGGATTGCTGACCCCTCTATCGCGGTCGGAGGACTGCTGTCAGCCTCTCCACTACTCCCATTAACAGATAGCATCTGCCACTTGTACAGAAACGTCTGAAGAAATCAGAGTCTGAATGCAAAGCCTTTGACAAAGTGCACATGCTACACCTGGGCCTCCTGTTCTCAAGCCCTTTTAAATCAAGACCATTGCAGGCATGAGGACAAAGTCAATGTTTCTCTTAATGCTGGAACCTTCTGATAATACTGCTCTCTGCTCAGTTATCTTTCCTTATTCAATAATGTTTTACTTTTATGGACAGTAACCGTTCAAAACCTTTCAGACGATAATTAAAATGGCACGTTTTACAAGCACTTGTCTGCTGCTGAAAAAATGAAGAAAAAACTAAAATCTGTATTCTCTCACAATAAAAAAAACTAAGAAACAAGTATATAAGTAATTAGATTTTGGATATATACCAATGCCAGGGCAATGCGTGGATTTTGACAGGATGTATTACATTTTTATTTTTTGTCAAAATGTATAGAGGGTGAAGCAAAGGTTACTGGACATTTTATACAAAAACAGCTTAGCCAGTGGACCTGCGACTTTTACTACACATTGTGTGTATACTTAGGGTTACATATACTCGAATCTCACAAGCTGAACAGATGGAGCAGACCATATTGTATAACTCTATCATTTTGTTTTGGGATTCGCAAAGTTCTCTCGTGTGTCTGTATGCCTTTGCATTTACTGTGCATTCTGTCTAGGTGCCTGACAACTGTGTTTTATAATAGATCATTTAGGCATGTAAAATAACTGAACTTTGGTCATGCCAGTTTGACAACATGAAAACCTCACTGGTAACATCCGGGTGTAATAAGAGCTGGTTCTCTCATAATTAAAGAACTGCTTCAAGTTAAAGGACTGTGAGCAAATCCTATGTGTGTGCAATTAAATTCAGGGTGTTTTTACAAACCCTTTTAAAATGTCCTGTATAAACTGTGTTCATATCCAAGTTTGAAATGCACAATTCGAGTGTCAGTAGGATGGAAGCTCGAGGTATGACAGGGGTGAAGACTTCTTGTGAAGAGTGGGTATATACGAATGGCTTCTATAAGCAATGAAATGGATCATTATATTACGGTTAAGTGGTGCACCTAAAAATGAAAGCCTGGGCATGTGTACGTGTGTTAAGAAGTTGCAGGTGTACGTGTGTTAAGAAGTTGCAGGTGTACGTGTGTTAAGAAGTTGAATGTGTACGTGTGTTAAGAAGTTGCAGGTGTACGTGCGTTAAGAAGTTGAATGTGTACGTGTGTTAAGAAGTTGCAGGTGTATTGTATTTGTACATGTACATGTATTCTGAACCTCTATTTCAGGAGCTTGCTCAGACGCACCAGTAACTGTTGCCATTGCTTTTAAAGGAAACTTTTGTCTCAGTGTTTTGGGTTTTTTTTTCTGTTTAAAAATAAAGATTCACACTGTTTTCACATGGTTGGCTTAGACTTCATACATTTTGATATTTACCCTGCTACACTAGAGACTGGATATGAATGACATTAAACATGATTTAACAAGCCAGTGCATTTGAATGAGGAAAACACTTACTGTGCTGTGTCTGGGCATGGATAAATAATATTAACAGCAGCACACACTCCTGGTGTTCATCAGGACCTGACAACACAGCATCTTAGTAGCTGTGATAATGGTTCATCTCTAACTCATCCCCACTGATCTCAGACTCAGCAGTGGATCACTGTAGCTCCTTATTATCAGATATCACGTGCTTCTTTAAATCAGTCCATCATAGAAATCAGTAGAACTGGCACATTTGAAAACATGACTCCAGTTTGAAACAAATTACAAAATCAAACATCTTTCTCCCTGGTGTTTTGTATGCTTGCATGCTCGGGCTGGTTCTCATTTTTCTAGATTTGCTGTCAGTTTATATAATTCATCTCTGTCTCTCTGCTCCTAGCAGTCTTTCTAACAACAGTGAGTGCTCAGTGGCCTCCCAACACGGCTGTAAATATAAACGGTATCGGCAAAAACTAAAATCACCAAATAAATAAATAAATAAAAATAATATGTATGTCACATATGAACAGCTGGATAAGTTCCTCTATATTTTGTCAGAGCCCTTTCTTACCTCTGGTTTGGGGACAAAAGCCCGTCCAGGAATGGTGAAGCAGCTCCTCACGTTGCACAGGTACTGTGCCATGATGGACAGCCTACTCCTCTGTCTGCTGCCAGTACTTGCCGTGAGCCTCTGTGAAAAGAGAGTTCAAAACACAAAGCTGTTCAACGACCAACAAGAGCGCGTCCCAAAACACAAAGCTGCTCAACAAACAACAAGAGCACCTCCCAAAACACAAAGCTGCTCAACAAACAAGCGCACCTCCCAAAACACAAAGCTGCTCAACGACCAACAAGAGCGCCTCCCAAAACACAAAGCTGCTCAACGACCAACAAGAGCACCTCCCAAAACACAAAGCTGCTCAACGACCAACAAGAGCGCGCCCCAAAACGCAAAGCTGCTCAACGACCAACAAGAGCGCACCCCAAAACGCAAAGCTGCTCAACGACCAACAAGAGCGCGCCCCAAAACGCAAAGCTGCTCAACGACCAACAAGAGCGCGCCCCAAAACGCAAAGCTGCTCAACGACCAACAAGAGCGCGCCCCAAAACGCAAAGCTGCTCAACGACCAACAAGAGCACCTCCCAAAACACAAAGCTGCTCAACAACCAACAAGCGCACCTCCCAAAACACAAAGCTGCTCAACGACCAACAAGAGCGCACCTCCCAAAACACAAAGCTGCTCAACGACCAACAAGAGCGCACCTCCCAAAACACAAAGCTGCTCAACGACCAACAAGAGCACCTCCCAAAACACAAAGCTGCTCAACGACCAACAAGAGCACCTCCCAAAACACAAAGCTGCTCAACGACCAACAAGAGCACCTCCCAAAACACAAAGCTGCTCAACGACCAACAAGAGCACCTCCCAAAACACAAAGCTGCTCAACGACCAACAAGAGCACCTCCCAAAACACAAAGCTGCTCAACAAACCAACAAGAGCACCTCCCAAAACACAAAGCTGCTCAACAACCAACAAGAGCGCGCCCCAAAACACAAAGCTGCTCAACGACCAACAAGAGCACCCCCAAAACACAAAGCTGCTCAACGACCAACAAGAGGGCGCCCCAAAACGCAAAGCTGCTCAACGACCAACAAGAGCGCGCCCCAAAACGCAAAGCTGCTCAACGACCAACAAGAGCGCGCCCCAAAACGCAAAGCTGCTCAACGACCAACAAGAGCGCGCCCCAAAACGCAAAGCTGCTCAACGACCAACAAGAGCGCGCCCCAAAACGCAAAGCTGCTCAACGACCAACAAGAGCGCGCCCCAAAACGCAAAGCTGCTCAACGACCAACAAGAGCGCGCCCCAAAACGCAAAGCTGCTCAACGACCAACAAGAGCGCGCCCCAAAACGCAAAGCTGCTCAACGACCAACAAGAGCGCGCCCCAAAACGCAAAGCTGCTCAACGACCAACAAGATGCACCTCCCAAAACACAAAGCTGCTCAACGACCAACAACAAGCGCCACAAGTTTTTACAAAGGAAGACAGACAACATCCCAAAACACAAAGCTGCTCAAGTAAAGACTAAAGCTAAGGTTTACAATTTTACCAAATCATGCGCAAACTTGAGAGAGGGGTTGCACCGACAGACTGGAAAATTAACAACCAACCTCCCAGTGCCTCCCAAAACACAAAGCTGCTCAACAACAAACAAGAACACTTCCCACCGAGAGAAGGACTTCCTACCTTGGGGAGGAATGGCACACAGAAAAGAAGTTAAGCTTTGTAGTGCAGATCTGCACAAGAAGTAAAAAGAAACAGCGAGCTGCTTTCATATAATTGGCCTGTATTTAGTAGGTTGAAGTTATTTTGCTTCAGTGATTTGAATGTGGGCCTGACAGAGAGAGTGTGCAAATGCCCACTCGAATAGGATTAGAGGCAGATCTGGGGTCAAGTATAATTATAGCTATAACTACAGTACCACTGTTTGCTGAAATTGCAATTACAATGCTATTGCTGTTCAATTATAATTACACTAAACAGAACATAAACAACTACACACATTAACACATTTACTCAATTCTAAATAACCAAAGCAATGATCATGGGAACAAATACAGAAACACACAATTTCACTTATTTTTTTCAAACAAATAGTAATGTTAAAACTGTACAATACACTTGTCATTGTGTGGTCTATAAAAAAAAATATTGCCATCAATTGCTGAAAATATAACAATAATGATCCTATGACAAATAAATGCGTAATTGAACTAAAAGAATTGAATCTGTTCAGTCTTGTGGCGACCTAATTCAAGCATTCAAAATTCTAAAAGGTATTGACAGTGTCGACGCAAGGGACTTTTTCAGCCTGAAAAAAGAAACAAGGACCAGGGGTCACAAATGGAGTTTAGAAAAAGGGGCATTCAGAACAGAAAATAGGAGACACTTTTTTACACAGAGAATTGTGAGGGTCTGGAATCAACTCCCCAGTAATGTTGTTGAAGCTGACACCCTGGGATCCTTCAAGAAGCTGCTTGATGAGATTTTGGGATCAATAAGCTACTAACAACCAAACGAGCAAGATGGGCCGAATGGCCTCCTCTCGTTTGTAAACTTTCACTGTTCACAATTACAACTTACCATTGTAATTGCAATTAATTACACACTGCACAATTACAACTGTACCTGACCGCAGGTCTGATTATAGCCGAGCCACGAAACACTCAAAACACACATAACAAAACTAATACTGCAACTATAGCAGAGCCACGAAACACTCAAAACACACATAACAAAACCAATACTCAACTATAGCAGAGCCATGAAACAGTCAAAACACACATAACAAAACCAATACTCAACTATAGCCGAGCCACGAGCCACGAAACACTCAAAACACACATAACAAAACTAATACTGCAACTGTAGCAGAGCCACGAAACACTCAAAACATACATAACAAAACCAATACTCAACTATGCCAGAGCCATGAAACAGTCAAAACACACATAACAAAACTAATACTGCAACTATAGCAGAGCCATGAAACACTCAAAACACACATAACAAAACTAATACTGCAACTATAGCAGAGCCACGAAACACTCAAAACACACATAACAAAACCAATACTCATCTATAGCAGAGCCACGACACACTCAAACACACATAACAAAACCAATACTCATCTATAGCAGAGCCACGAAACAGTCAAAACACACATAACAAAACCAATACTCATCTATAGCAGAGCCACGAAACACTCAAAACACACATAACAAAACTAATACTGCAACTATAGCAGAGCCACAAAACACTATCACAAAACACACATAACAAAACTACAATACTTCTGGAAACTATTAGCAGAGCCACGAAACACTCACAAACGGAACACATAACAAACCTCTGCCACTAATAGCTGCAACTATAGCAGAGCCACAAAACAGAAAACACAGGCATTGCCAGCACGGAACCCTTTCTCAACTACACACCTCTGCCATTTCCTTCTGGAACAGCTGCATTACAACAGGGTGGCAGAGCCACAAAACAGAACGCACAGGCATTCCCAGTGCGGAACCCTTTCTCAACTACACACCTCTGCCACTTCCTTCTGGAACGTCAGGGTCAGCTGGGTCCGGCCGTAAACAAAGGGTCCGTCCTGATTAGCAACATTCTCCAGCCATTTAATGATCAGGGGAGTGGACACACTGAATGGCAGGTTTCCAATGATGTGCACATCGGGAGGCCCTTTTAATGTTAATGACAAGAAAAACAAGTTCAATTAAATGCAATTTCATTGAGTAACATACTTGGGGCTCACAGGGTTGTTTTAATTATTTTGAATTCTGCTTGGATGGATAAAACCTTGCAGACTAGCACAAGGACTGCCATAGTTTCCTTATAGCGGCTTCTAAGAAGCACCAAACAACAAAACCTATTTAGCTGGGTGCGATTATTCAACGCTAGAGCTGCACAGAACCACCCCAATGTTGTTTGTTTTGTTATTTGGTGCTCTTTAAAAGCCACTGTAAGGACAGCTTCCCTGCATTTGAATGCTAGGACTGATCTCTTAAAAGGGTTTAAAAGAGGGTTTCAAACTCACCATCGTCCCATTTCTTGGCAAGCTGCTGTGGAAAAGCCCGTTCCATCTTATAGGTCAGTATGTCACCGTGGATAATTTTTACTTTCTCTGGTGCAGCCTCAGCTAACAGCTATGTCAAGAAGATGCAAAATTCAGAAACCATCAGTTGATGGAGATAAACGTCAAGCAGCTCACAACAAATGTAAAAAGAATAAATTTGTACTAGAAACTTGAAAAAGTAGTTCACTACGACCTGCATCCACAGCATGTAAAAAGGCACAATTACTCAAACAACTAATTTTCTGAGCAAACTGAGCAATTATTCAGGGCCTGTTTTGCAAAGCATTTCTAGCACTTAGCAGGCTGCTTTTGCTGTTGGTTTTAGACACAAAGCAGACATCAGATCAGATGAATGCTATCTGATTCTGTCCCTTCAATGAATGTTCTATAGTAGAATTAGAATGGATTTAGAAAATGGGTCCAGGCAGCTTGTGTTCGTCTACATCGCAGACGTGGACAGATTTGAGAGTGTCTCTTCCAAAGGCATTAGAAACAGATTTCTGTTTGGTTCTACTTGCACAGTCAGCGCTCGTGGCTTCCAGATCTTACACAAACAATTGAAAGGTCAACCTATTGATGGAACCCTATAAAACTTTTTTTTTATTTTAACAGCTATCAAAAGATACAAGTATTCCAGACATGCAGTGCCACTGTGATATGAAGGTGTTTGTAATGGACAGAGAGAGCTTACCTGTAACCCTGGAAGAAAGCGAGTGTCTTTCTCCACCAGCAGGAGCTGTGCAGCCCCAGCATTGAGGATGGAGCGTGTCAGCCCTCCAGGGCCCGGGCCCACTTCACACACATAGCCATTCCGCACATTCCCGGCTTGCCGGACAATCTTGTCTGTTGCAGGTATAATCACATATTCAACTCAAATTGTATAGCTGAAGAAAGACACGGCGTGCTGTGCAATCTGAAGTGATTAAAGTCTTAAGATCATGAACTGAATTCCAGATGATTTTCAATTCTAATACCCATGTATCTCCTAGAAACCTCAACACTAAGTACTTATGAGTCACAGAAATCATCATCATTATGCACTGATAGACGTTTCAATGCCACATCTCCACCACCACGACTGTAGTGCTCGTTACAGTAAGCATCTAGAAACAGATTTTAATTAGAGATTCTCTGTAATAATGTTAACTTCATAAACCAAACTGAAAAACACTTAACATGATTATAATACAAGTACAGCTGACAGCTGGTATTTGAGAAGGTAGGTTGAACAATCCTATTTCGGTGCACAAGCACTAGAACTTGTGGAATAATGTATTGACTGTTTGTTGTCACATAGACACTACAGTGGTCTGATTAATGAATACCATACACCTGACCAAGCAGTTCATGATTAAAACCAGTTCAACAAAGCAGCCCAAAGGCTGCGCACTGCAGCCATCAAAGGAACCCAACATCTTGCCTGTTAGTCTTAAATCCAGGAGGAAATTCTGCGAGAGCTGTTTCTGTGCTCGGAGATTGTACAGCTTGATAACTTCCCCAATGGTCGGGAGAGGGGGTAATCGAAAAGAAGCCATTTTACCAGATACCCCCATTCTTCAGCAGTGAATTAAAAAAGAAGAAGCACTTCTTTGTGTGTGTATAAATATATATATATATATATATTATATATATATATATATATATATATATATATATATATATATATCGCATCCAAACATACAAGTGCAGCAATCCTGGTGTTACATAATACAGAACAGCATTACAATTGGTATTTATCATAGTGCTTTAGGTAGGTTTGCTCTTTACTGTGTCTATTTTTCAGGGGTTCACAATATAGCGTAGTTACTACAGCGTAGTAAATCACACTGTTTTTAGACCATGGCTATCGCAGACACTGTTATGATGTACATTCGGTTACGCTGGACACAGCGTTTGACCCCCAATAATAAATACCCAATTAAGTGTGACGCTGGGTCACTGTGGCATGATCCAAAGAGACGGCTGTTATACAGACACCAGACAATGCAGAAACAATCAGAACAGATACAAGCAGCTGCTCAAGTTGAGTGTATGATTAAAAAAAGAATAAACTCTACAGCCATCGATCAGGTGGAAAAGGGCGAGAAGCTTTCAGAAATACTGATGCATTCCAGTGGTTCGAAACGCAAGATGTGGAAAATTCTCAATTTGAAATCTTTAATTGCTTTTGGAATTTCTGTTAAGTGTGTGAAGTAAATGCAAGGTAATGTATAGTATCATAACATGCCAATGCAGCACTATGATCTAATGTAGGTTAACTCTGTACTAAGTAGGCTGCAGTAAAAAAAAATGTAAAAAAGGCACTAAACTGTTTTGTGCCATAGGCAAAATATAAAAGAAAATATGCCGATTTTATATTTTCTTTTACACGACCTGTATCTAAAAATGACATACATGTCCATTACATGTATATATAATGTCAAATATATAATATATATATATATATAATATATATATATATATATTCAAGTGTTACTAAATATGTTAGTTACTTCTGTGATATTTACACACACACTAACAAATAAATTTGTCTGTGGAGAAATAAAGTCTGGACAGACAGAGACTGTTCAGACCAAGTCACTATCTCAGTGCTGACATATATTAAATGGTCTGTGGAGCAATGACACCTATGGTCATATAGACAGTCCCAGACCGAGTCAGGACAAGAAGAAGCATTTCCTCTTTTTTTTTTTTTTTTTTTTTTTTTTATTTTTTTATTTTTATTTGGCATCGCCAATTATTTCTTATTTTTCTCCCCAATAAAGAATAAAAATGGGTTAAACTTTACGGGTTAATGAAAATAAACATAAGGGTTTAAAGGGTAAGGATCACTTGCCATTAAGATTGTGTAGTGACTAGTTTTGACGTTAGTCGTCATAAGACAAGTTTATATATATATAATATATTATATATAATATATATATAATAGATATATATGAACACAGTGTGTCTCAGGGATGTTAATAAGACTCCTATTGCACAGCAGTTCCACTCACACCAGGTTTTCAAACAAGCTTGATCAGCCCCAGTTTATTCGCAACGTGCTCAGGTGTGTCCTATTAAACTTCATAGTAAAACCTGGAATGGATTAAATTGCTATGCAATGGGAGCCTTATTGTCATCCTGGGAGTGGCTTTGCAAATATTGTTTAATTGTATAACATATACGGTTATCTTAGTTTGAAGTAACCGGGAATAAAATAACACTAATTAATATACAGACACACTTTTTCCGCAGCAGTAAATAAGGTTTAAATACAGGATCAGTACTACAGCTCTGTGTCTGACTAATTGCGTTTCAAAAGCCCAGTGCACTAACTTCAGAGATGCTACTGTTACCTGTTACAATATTCCCTGACCCCTTACGATTCCCACGGTGTGTCTGAGTACATCACAACCTGGGACGCGTTTTCAAACGTTATTCCAGTCGAGTTTAATATTAAACCTTTTGATATAAGGAACGAACGTGTTTGAAATCAAAATAATAATACTACACGCAACGATTTCATTTCTACAGCTGAGACGCAGCTGAAAACGTTCAATAACACAAACACATTTAACTCACCAGCGTGCAGTTTAAACCCTGCTGCGGAAGCGGATGTCCTTACTGAAGGCAAATGTATCCAATGAGAGCGCAAGCGTCTGGAAACGCAACCAATCGCGCAATTGGACATAATGGCTTTCCGTTTGACCTTCAAGAGAGCGCTGCATCAGTGCGCGGTGATGTCATAACACAACACGAACGCTAGAGGGTGACATAGTGAAATGCTCACCTTCGCAGTTGATAACAATCGACCTTTTTATTTGTGCGCACAATGAAAAACGTAATGTGTCAACTGGATTTAATGTGTGTGTATAATTTCGTATAACCCAGTTACGTTAAAACACACGTGGTATACTGGCGTGTGTATTGAAGCAGTACATTAACGAGAATGTGCATCCAGAATGTTCCGACTGATCTTTAGTTTTGCTTTTATTGTTTTTAATGCAATTCATTGTCTCATTATAATGGTATGTGCCCAGTTGTACTGTATATACCCAGTTGCTAATTCAAATTACTCTCCTTATAATTCTAATATCATGCAAAGTAATTGTAAATCCGAAAAAGTTGCATCTTAATTTTCAAATTACCCAAAAATATATAATGTATATAAAGTATAATGCACAATATATGTTTCATGATTACTAAAGTTGTATACATACCCATTGATATATGCCATGTTTATATATTTTCTTTATTACATAGAAATAGATGGTAATATAAATAAACACATGAAATAATAACTATGCCTACTTAAAGCTCACATTGCATTGTAATATAACAGCAGTAGTAGCTGTAGAGTATGTATTCAATCTAACTGCATTTTCATAACTAACACAGAATAAACAGCCATAACTGGGAACTTTCCCCCATTCCTCATGATTAAAAAATCAGTTCAATATATATATATATATATATATATATATATATATATATATATATATATATATATATATATATATATATTATATATAAAGTATATATACTGTCAGGTGGAGCTCTGTAAAGTGAGTGCACTGTCAGGTGGAGCTCTGTAAAGTGAGTGCACTGTCAGGTGGAGCTCTGTAAAGTGAGTGCACTGTCAGGTGGAGCTCTGTAAAGTGAGTGCACTGTCAGGTGGAGCTCTGTAAAGTGAGTGCACTGTCAGGTGGAGCTCTGTAAAGTGAGTGCACTGTCAGGTGGAGCTCTGTAAAATGAGTGCACTGTCAGGTGGAGCTCTGTAAAGTGAGTGCACTGTCAGGTGAAGCTCTGTAAAGTGAGTGCACTGTCAGGTGGAGCTCTGTAAAGTGAATGGACTGTCAGGTTCACCACTCAAAGCTGACCCCATCCTTTTAGAAATAAAGTCTGTGTGATTTGTGTTTCATGCTCAAAACCATTCTCTTCATGACTCTATTAAGAGAGACAGCACCTTCAACATCCTCTTCATGACTCTATTAAGAGAGACAGCACCTTCAACATCCTCTTCATGACTCTATTAAGAGAGACAGCACCTTCAACATCCTCTTCATGACTCTATTAAGAGATACAGCACCTTCAACATCCTCTTCATGACTCTATTAAGAGAGACAGCACCTTCAACATCCTCTTCATGACTCTATTAAGAGAGACAGCACCTTCAACATCCTCTTCATGACTCTATTAAGAGAGACAGCACCTTCAACATCCTCTTCATGACTCTATTAAGAGAGACAGCACCTTCAACATCCTCTTCATGACTCTATTAAGAGAGACAGCACCTTCAACATCCTCTTCATGACTCTATTAAGAGAGACAGCACCTTCAACATCCTCTTCATGACTCTATTAAGAGAGACAGCACCTTCAACATCCTCTTCATGACTCTATTAAGAGAGACAGCACCTTCAACATCCTCTTCATGACTCTATTAAGAGAGACAGCACCTTTAACATCCTCTTCATGACTCTATTAAGAGAGACAGCACCTTCAACATCCTCTTCATGACTCTATTAAGAGAGACAGCACCTTCAACATCCTCTTCATGACTCTATTAAGAGAGACAGCACCTTCAACATCCTCTTCATGACTCTATTAAGAGAGATAGCACCTTCAACATCCTCTTCATGACTCTATTAAGAGAGACAGCACCTTCAACATCCTTTTCATGACTCTGCTCAGGGTGTATTAAGAGAGGTATCACCTTCATGAATCCTATCTGCTCAGGGTGTATTAAGAGAGATAGCACCTTCATGAATCCTATCTGCTCAGGGTGTATTAAGAGAGACATCACCTTCATGAATCCTATCTGCTCAGGGTGTATTAAGAGAGACAGCACCTTCATGAATCCTATCTGCTCAGGGTGTATTAAGAGAGGCACCAACTTCATGAATCCTATCTGCTCAGGGTGTATTAAGAGAGACATCACCTTCATGAATCCTATCTGCTCAGGGTGTATTAAGAGAGACATCACCTTCATGAATCCTATCTGCTCAGGGTGTATTAAGAGAGACAGCACCTTCATGAATCCTATCTGCTCAGGGTGTATTAAGAGAGACAGCACCTTCATGAATCCTATCTGCTCAGGGTGTATTAAGAGAGACATCACCTTCATGAATCCTATCTGCTCAGGGTGTATTAAGAGAGACATCACCTTCATGAATCCTATCTGCTCAGGGTGTATTAAGAGAGACACCACCTTCATGAATCCTATCTGCTCAGGGTGTATTAAAAGAGACATCACCTTCATGAATCCTATCTGCTCAGGGTGTATTAAGAGAGACAGCACCTTCATGAATCCTATCTGCTCAGGGTGTATTAAGAGAGACAGCACCTTCATGAATCCTATCTGCTCAGGGTGTATTAAGAGACAGCACCTTCATGAATCCTATCTGCTCAGGGTGTATTAAGAGAGACAGCACCTTCATGAATCCTATCTGCTCAGGGTGTATTAAGAGAGACAGCACCTTCATGAATCCTATCTGCTCAGGGTGTATTAAGAGAGACATCACCTTCATGAATCCTATCTGCTCAGGGTGTATTAAGAGAGACATCCATCTGCCTTCATGAATCCTATCTGCTCAGGGTGTATTAAGAGAGACATCACCTTCATGAATCCTATCTGCTCAGGGTGTATTAAGAGAGACAGCACCTTCATGAATCCTATCTGCTCAGGGTGTATTAAGAGAGACAGCACCTTCATGAATCCTATCTGCTCAGGGTGTATTAAGAGAGACATCACCTTCATGAATCCTATCTGCTCAGGGTGTATTAAGAGAGACAGCACCTTCATGAATCCTATCTGCTCAGGGTGTATTAAGAGAGCACCAACTTCATGAATCCTATCTGCTCAGGGTGTATTCACCTTCATGAATCCTATCTGCTCAGGGTGTATTAAGAGAGACATCACCTTCATGAATCCTATCTGCTCAGGGTGTATTAAGAGAGACATCACCTTCATGAATCCTATCTGCTCAGGGTGTATTAAGAGAGACATCACCTTCATGAATCCTATCTGCTCAGGGTGTATTAAGAGAGACATCACCTTCATGAATCCTATCTGCTCAGGGTGTATTAAGAGAGACATCACCTTCATGAATCCTATCTGCTCAGGGTGTATTAAGAGAGACATCACCTTCATGAATCCTATCTGCTCAGGGTGTATTAAGAGAGACATCACCTTCATGAATCCTATCTGCTCAGGGTGTATTAAGAGAGACATCACCTTCATGAATCCTATCTGCTCAGGGTGTATTAAGAGAGACAGCACCTTCATGAATCCTATCTGCTCAGGGTGTATTAAGAGAGAATCCTATCTGCTCACCACCTTCATGAATCCTATCTGCTCAGGGTGTATTAAGAGAGACATCACCTTCATGAATCCTATCTGCTCAGGGTGTATTAAGAGAGACATCACCTTCATGAATCCTATCTGCTCAGGGTGTATTAAGAGAGGCACCAACTTCATGAATCCTATCTGCTCAGGGTGTATTAAGAGAGACATCACCTTCATGAATCCTATCTGCTCAGGGTGTATTAAGAGAGACATCACCTTCATGAATCCTATCTGCTCAGGGTGTATTAAGAGAGACAGCACCTTCATGAATCCTATCTGCTCAGGGTGTATTAAGAGAGACAGCACCTTTCCAAATCTTCTCCCAAGTAATTTAGACAGTACTTTATTATGCAAGTTGAGCACAGTAACCGGCCTTTCATTTTTGCAGTATTTGTGAAATGACAGTGATTATAACCTCACTGAAGGAGTCTGAGAGAACTCCAGTAATAAAAGCTTCCTTAAATACTTCAAGTAAAACTGATCCAACAGCGTCTTTCAGGCTTCTGTACAAGTGGACTAAGACACCATGGTGATCTGGTGCCTTATCTAATGGCACATAGTCTACAGATTTGTATACCTGTGCAATTTCAATAGAACTTTTAAGCTTTTTGTGCAAATCCTTCTATTCTTGTCATTTTATAAATATTGCTTATCATGAGTAACTTTAAACTATTATAGTAAACATAGTAACTGTTCTGAAGAGACTATAACACATTTTAACAACAGGTCTGACAATGTATTTTCTGTTATAAGTCATGCATACCTGCACATACATTCTAATTGAAAGTGAAGTACACAAGCAGCCCCCACTGTGTTCTAGATGTTCTCCTTGTTGTAGTGGAAGTGAACCCCTCTTGGGTTCTAGATGTTCTCCTTGTTGTAGTGGAAGTGAACACCTCTTGTGTTCTAAGTGGAAGTGAACCTCTTGTGTTCTAAATGTTCTCTTGTTGTAGTGGAAGTGAATGTCTCTTGTTGTAGTGGAAGTGAACACCTCTTGTGTTCTAAATGTTCTTGTTGTAGTGGAAGTGAACACCTCTTGTGAACTTGTTGTAGTGGAAGTGAACCTCTTGTCTAGATGTTCTCCTTGTTGTAGTGGAAGTGTTCTCCTTGTTGTAGTGGAAGTGAACACCTCTTGTGTTCTAGATGTTCTCCTTGTTGTAGTGGAAGTGGACACCTCTTGTGTTCTAGATGTTCTCCTTGTTGTAGTGGAAGTGAACACCTCTTGTGTTCTAGATGTTCTCCTTGTTGTAGTGGAAGTGAACACCTCTTGTGTTCTAGATGTTCTCCTTGTTGTAGTGGAAGTGAACCCCTCTTGTGTTCTAGATGTTCTCCTTGTTGTAGTGGAAGTGAACCCCTCTTGTGTTCTAGATGTTCTCCTTGTTGTAGTGGAAGTGAACACCTCTTGTGTTCTAGATGTTCTCCTTGTTGTAGTGGAAGTGAACACCTCTTGTGTTCTAGATGTTCTCCTTGTTGTAGTGGAAGTGAACCCCTCTTGTGTTCTAGATGTTCTCCTTGTTGTAGTGGAAGTGAACCCCTCTTGTGTTCTAGATGTTCTCCTTGTTGTAGTGGAAGTGAACCCCTCTTGTGTTCTAGATGTTCTCCTTGTTGTAGTGGAAGTGAACCCCTCTTGTGTTCTAGATGTTCTCCTTGTTGTAGTGGAAGTGAACCCCTCTTGGGTCCGCAGATGAGTAGGAGTTGCACATCTTGTGCAGAACTTTAGAAAGCGATTTGGGTCCACAGAAGAATACCCCGATTCTGCTGCTGTAAGAAGAATCATAACTGTTACTCATAAATTTGTGTTCTTTATAATATAGTGTGAAATCAGGTTAAACGATGAAGCACGTCTGGAAGTCTATAGGCTACAGATTTATATACATCTTTCCGCTTAGTGCCACATCTATTGGAGTCTCTCTTGGTTTTAAACAGAGTCTTTCTACTGAAAGGCTTTGACATAGCTTGGTGAATGATAGTTAAATACACCTTATCTGAAAGACCACTCATACACCCTCTCTAGGGACACTGCAAAGCACAGAACAGTGAAGAACACTCACACACCCTCCCTAGAGACACTGCACAGAACAGTCTAGAACACTCATACACCCTCTCTACAGACACTGCACAGCACAGAACAGTGGAAAACACTCACACACTCTCTGGAGACACTGCACAGAACAGAGCAGTAGAGAACACTCACACACCCTACACTGCACAACACAGAACAGTGAAGAACACTCACACACCCTCCCTAGAGACACTGCACAGAACAGTCTAGAACACTCATACACCCTCTCTACAGACACTGCACAGCACAGAGCAGTGGAAAACACTCACACACTCTCTGGAGACACTGCACAGAACAGAGCAGTAGAGAACACTCGCACACCCTACACTGCACAACACAGAACAGTGAAGAACACTCACACACCCTCCCTAGAGACACTGCACAGAACAGTCTAGAACACTCATACACCCTCTCTACAGACACTGCACAGCACAGAGCAGTGGAGAATACTTGCACACCTTACACTGCACAGCACAGAACAGTGGAGAACACTTGCACACCCTCTCTAGAGACACTGCACAGCACAGAGCAGTGGAGAACACTTGCACACTCTCTAGAGACACTGCACAGTACAGAACAGTGAAGAACACTTGTACACCCTCTCTAGCAACACTGCACAGAACAGAATAGTGGAGAACACTCACACACCCTCATTAGAGACACTGCACAGCAGGACTGCTCACAGTAAGGGAAACTTAATACAAATGAAGAGCTGAACTCAACCAGCGAGGCAGTGAAAAGAGTATTAAACCCATGAATGCATCTCAGCCCATCAGTTACAGACTGCTGATTTGAAGGTTGCTGAAAGTGGGGACAGAGGGCAAAGATTTTCCAGTAGTAATGCACAGAATGGGTGCTGGATGGGAGGCAACCCATGGCAACAGAGACCTTTACTGTAAAGAAGCACGACTTTACTGAATGAATTGCAATGCAGCTCCAGTTCTAAAGGATATAAACCAGAAGACGACTTGAAGGACCTTCTTGGTACAGGCCTGAAATATCAGAGTTATCTTGACTAATGAATTCTGTTTATTTTTCAGAACCACTTTGTACAGCATTTTATTTCTCAGTAATTGGAAGATTAAAGCACCTATGTGGCCTCACTAGAGTTCTCAAACATGTACAGTACCAGCTGATACAGCACAGTGTAACCAATAACATGTCCCCCTGCAACGCTGTCTCTAGTGAATGTAAGACTCACTAGAGTTCTCAAACATGTACAGTACCAGCTGATACAGCACAGTGTAACCAATAACATGTCCCCCTGCAACGCTGTCTCTAGTGAATGTAAGACTCACTAGAGTTCTCAAACATGTACAGTACCAGCTGATACAGCACAGTGTAACCAATAACATGTCCCCCTGCAACGCTGTCTCTAGTGAATGTAAGATTCACTAGAGTTCTCAAACATGTACAGTACCAGCTGATACAGCACAGTGTAACCAATAACATGTCCCCCTGCAACGCTGTCTCTAGTGAATGTAAGACTCACTAGAGTTCTCAAACATGTACAGTACCAGCTGATACAGCACAGTGTAACCAATAACATGTCCCCCTGCAACGCTGTCTCTAGTGAATGTAAGACTCACTAGAGTTGTCAAACATGTACAGTACCAGCTGATACAGCACAGTGTAACCAATAACATGTCTCCCTGCAACGCTGTCTCTAGTGAATGTAAGACTCACTAGAGTTCTCAAACATGTACAGTACCAGCTGATACAGCACAGTGTAACCAATAACATGTCTCCCTGCAACGCTGTCTCTAGTGAATGTAAGACTCACTAGAGTTCTCAAACATGTACAGTACCAGCTGATACAACACAGTGTAACCATTAACATGTCCCCCTGCAACGCTGTCTCCAGTGAATGTAAGACTGTGTTCTTGTGTTTTTTTTTCTTATTGATATACTTCTTATATTCACTAGGGGCAGAGTGTTGCATTTTATTGCAGTTGTGACTTTGCTCAATCCCATTCAAATATGGGCACTGTACATGTACAATATAGTCATTTTAAGGTATGAAAGCACCTGCAGCAGAGGTTTGAATTTCATAGGGCCCGATTTCCACTGGTTATAGACTTCAAACACATGCCATTAACCTGCCTGCCAGCAGAGATAACCAGGGCTTGGAGGAGCAGCCAAGGATGAAACACGCTAAAGGATTCCTTTATTAAATCAGGACTTCTGTCCTCAACAACCCTCCTAATATGATCTCAGCACAATGCCTGGACTGTGCACCATCTCAACACCTGGGACACCTGTACTGTGGAGCTGCTGAGTTCCTGGTGAAAGCATCCAATCAGTAGCTCTCCAGCTGCAGGATTGTTTATCTTTCAGTGCCTCGAGTAGCGACCATTTAGATAGCTGTGGAGACCTTTTTTTCTTTTTAGGCGGCTGGAAGTATTCATTCAGGTGCCTACTGGTGCTGGAAAGTGTGTCATATAGATATTGAACCTGCCTACAGTTTTGTTACTCACAGTATTGTTTAGAGCATGTGTCTTTCTGGATCCATGCAACATGTGGTTAATGTAGACCGTGGTCAGTCAGGTGACTGCTGCACTTGCCTGAGTGGCTGTTCATTGAGGGTGCTGCAGATTTTATAAATATTTTTTTGTCTTATGCTGCATAACTACGGAACCCCTAAAGGGACACGGTGTGAATTAAAAACAAAGATTAGAATACTGTGCGCACGACTGATTATCTAGTGAACATAATATAATGATATTAATACTTGGAACAATGACCGATATTAAGAGGCTGCTCTTGTTGCAGAAATCTGAAGAGGATATTAAAAGCCAAGCCTGCAGCTCACGTGCACACAGCCCTAGGTTCATTCCCAGAACCACTACACCAGCTTACCCAGGATGATTATCAGCGATGCGCTTGAACTCAACATCCCAGTTTGGCCTGCCATAGAAGGTCTTTTGTTGGAGCCCAGTGATAACATCTCTCTTCTCACTGTGGTGCAGGGCTATGTGAGAAGCCTGTAGGGGCAGCAGATACATACAGATTTTAAAATGGGGGCTGTGTTCGTCAAAGGCTGTTAGTAGTGTGTTTTTTGTAGTATATGTGTATGTTCAAACTCTGCATTTCTAAAGGGCACATAAGGAACTTTTTATTTTATTGTGTTACATGTGTTGCTACAACTGTTTTCGTAAGGTGTGCGTATTATTTGACTTTTTTTTTACATTTTCACCACTTTTTTAAAGAGAATGTCAGCATTTAGAACAAGGCACCAGATATTGCTGGTTGATTTCCAACTGCACCTTAAACACTGTTCCACCGCGCCAGGTCTATCGGGGTGAAACGAAGGGGAAAGCTGTTGTTCTAGAGCAGGGGAGCCCAATCCTGGTCCTGCAGAGCCGGTGTCCCTACTGGTCCTGGAGAGCCGGTGTCCCTCCTGGTTTTTGTTCCAACTGTACATAAATTGCTTAATTGGACCAATTAAGCTTCTAATAAGTGCTTGATTGGTCCAATTAACTAATTTAGGGGACAGCTGGAACAAAAACCAAGAGGACACCGGCCCTCCAGGACCAGTATTGGGCATTGCTGTTCTAGAGCTTTATTAAAAACCTTTCTTTTGTTTCTTTTGTGCACCTGAAGTCTTCTTTACCTGGGTCTCGTCCCAGCGAGTGAGGAAGATATGGTAACTCAGAAGCTGGCTTTTGCCTCTTTCAACCATCAGTACCTCCAAAGAGTGAAGCAGATCAGCAAACCACTCAAATGCTGACGTGTCACGGCAAATCCAGAAGAAATAAACCTTAAAGTTAAAAACAAGCCCCACTTTTTAAAATGCCATATCTTTATAAAGACACTGTTATTGTTCAATGCGGCTTAGCCTGCCCCCTTCCACCTCCTTTTTTTTGGAAGGGTAAGTACTGTAGCTTCAAACATAAAATTTATTTTCTTTTTAAAAGTTTCCATTGACATGTTATGATGTTTTCAAACTGTTTTCTGTTCCTCCAATACTGCGTTAATCTAATTGTTCTCTGTGTAGATCATCATTTTGCTTTGAGCTTGTCTGGGGA
This sequence comes from Polyodon spathula, assembly GCF_017654505.1. Lineage (NCBI taxonomy): Eukaryota > Metazoa > Chordata > Actinopteri > Acipenseriformes > Polyodontidae > Polyodon > Polyodon spathula. The sequence goes on along the minus strand of NC_054538.1, from coordinate 926,515 downwards.
ATCCTAAGGGCCGGCATTGAAAAGTCTTCAGCAGTCAATTCAAATTGTGTGACAAGATTACTTTTAAACTCAGCCAGTCTCACCGACTCTTCAGCTAGCCAAAAGTTTTGCATCACCCTATAGAATTATATAGGATATATATATATATATATATATATATATATATATATATATATATATATAATATAATATTCTATATATAAATATGAAAGGCAGAAACTTTGTTAACACTTTCACAGTAGTGATCTAGAGAGGGAAAAGAGAGTGGGAAGAAGGGAGGGATTTTATTTAATATACAGGGAGTGAGGGGGGTACTGTTTAATATATATTGGGAGGGAGCGGAGTACTATTTAATATAGAGGGAGGGAGGGGGGTACTGTATAATATACAGGGAGGGAGGGGGTATTGTTTCATGTAGAGGGAGTGAGTGAGTTATTCAATATAGAGGGAGGAGGGATGCTGTGTAATATTAAAATAGATGTTTTCTCTGTATATATTTTAGTCGGTTATGCCATGTATGTGCTTTGGCAATGCAATTCTTTTTTATTGTCATGCCAACAAAGCCAATTTGAATTTGAATTTGAATTTGAGAGATAGGTAGTAAATACAGAATGACATTTGAAGCTACAGACTCTAAGTCTCGTTATTACTTAGCAAAGAATAATCTGGGGCTAGTTTTTTATTCCACACAGCCCCACCCCCTACACCTGGTAAATGTTCAAACAGTAAAGATTCCTAATAGTGACCACAATCTATGTTAATGAAATCTGTTGATGTTAACTACATGTGTATGGCAGGTTGTATTGGATTGTGTATTTCTCAAATCTACTTGTGGACCTTGTTATTCTGAAAGTGTGCCTCTAAACTCGGAAGTCAGCCTTACTCTGTTACTGAATCATCAAACACCTTGGGATACAAACTCAGAATGCATTGGGATTTTAAGTGTGTTTCAAATGACAGGTTCCCAAAGTGGGATGACAGCACATCTCACTGGAATGAGGGGGCTCACTGGGGTTAGATATGAAGCAGTTTAAATCCTCACCTTCTGAAGCTTCTTTTGTATGCGATCGTCATTGAATTGATACCAAATGGATTTCAGAACAGAAGCAAAAGGGGTGACACCTATCCCAGCCGCAATGCACACACTGACTCCATAGCGGAATACATCTGAACTGGGAGACCCAAATGGTCCATCAACTGCAATTCTGAGAACAGAACAGTCACGATGCAATTTATAGCAAGGAAGACACATTTCATATGTTCAAAATGCACACAATGAACCCTACAGTTTCAGCTCTTAGGAAATACAGTGCAACAACACATTGTCTTTCTGAATAGCTAAAGTTGAAGGAAAAGAGAAGTGATACTTTTTCATACTTTTTAAATGCTGCAGTAAGGAGAGCAGTTTCATATTTAAAATGTAATTCTGGGGTAAGCTGCAGCAAGGAGCAGTTAAATATTGTCCTGAGCAGTGTTTTGCGAGATTTTGTACCCTTCTGTTTACCTTGGTAACTCTGTAGACATCTTCCCCCCTTTCCCTTCAATAGCGCAGGTCTTCTGCAGGGCACCAGTCCAATCCCCCACTACACGAACATGCACACTGAAGTGGTCGTCCTCAGGAGCCGATGTCAGTGTGAATGGGTGCCACTCTAAATGGGAAATGTCTGGACACTGCAGGAAGATGTACTGGCCTGGTTCCATCTTAAACCCTTGCTTTGTCATCTGGAGTTCCAGGACATTCGATGGGTGTGCCACCACCTGGACAATACACAAAGAGGCTCCTCATTATTCATAGATATTTTACTATTGATAGTACTTTAGATGAATTTTGAACTAAAAATGTGGTTTTATTTATTATTATTATTATATTATTATTATTATTATTATTATTATTATTATTATTAATTATTAATAATATATTAATTTATTTACATAAAGGAATCGTATCCAGGAATACTTTTATTTATTAGCAGACGTCCTTATCCAGGGCGACTTACAATTGTTACAAAATATCATATTGTAAAATAACACATTACAAGTTATCACATTATAAAATATCACATTACAGACTATCATAATGCAGATAAGAGCAGTTATGAAAGTACAATAGGATCAAATTCAAGTAAGAGTAAAATAAAGAATATAGTAAGATATAAGTAAGGGCAAAATAAAGAATACAGTAAGATATAAGTAAGAGCAAAATAAAGAATACAGTAAGGTATAAGTAAGAGCGAGTTTGACTCAGAGCAGTTATAACTGATAGTAACTATTTGCTTGTATGAGTAAAGTCCAGTAGAGTATGTAGTCAGTATGATATGGATGAGAATGATTTCAAATAAGAGCAAATACTGAAAACATGGGTACGGTTACCTATAAGAGTAAAATCAGATACAAGATACAGTAAGTAGTTATAGTCAGGAGTCAGTGCTCTTGTGAATAACATGTATTGCTCTGATTGGATCAGACTGGCAAAGGATTTATGATACAGACTCTCAACCACGTCTTTCCCAATTGGCCCTCACCACCATGCTACAGCATTTATATTTATAATAGTATTGTTCACCTTTGTAATAATAACTGCCTGCAGGAATCGATAGAAACGAATGATTCTTTCACATAGGTAGAGGAACAAGGGACCTATAACCCACTTCCACGTCTAAAAGAAAAAAAAACAATGGTTATACATGATAAGAGGCAGGAATGAGGTGATTAAGAGTTTAAGACTCAGGCATTTTGTCCTTGTTACAATATATCCCTTTACAGTAGTTGGTTTATTGGTGCAGTACATTTTATTTGATGTCTTAAGCTCATTTTCATGTGTGGCATCATCTAAAATTGAAACAAAGTGAACTTTCATCACTTTGTCAATTAATCAAAGCCACCTAATAATAAGATGGATTTACTCGGCCCTTCATTGAAATGCATGAAACACATATTGCTCATTGTGTAGCAATACAGTAATCTTACCGACGGGCTGTTACCAGCAAACTGTGGTGGCGGGCATTCTGAGAAGTGTCCCCATTCACTGAGGTGGTCCTTGCAGTAAGACACGTTGTGATTGGATAGACTCTCGACAGTCTGTCCTCGGACAATTTGACTGAAATAAAAACAAGAAATAAACACTAGTTGTATAAATGCACACTGAACTAAGACAAGTCTATCATTCTTAAATCTAGAAATAGCATATATGACTTTCTAGAAGTATGAGACTACTATGAATTTCTAGAAGTATGAGACTGCTATGAATTTCTAGAAGTATGAGACTTCTATGAATTTGTAGCTATGAAAGGCTGCTATGAATTTCTAGATGTGTGAGACTGCTATGAATTTCTAGATGTTTTAGACTGATATGAATTTCTAGATGTATGAGACTGCTATGAATTTCTAGATGTTTTAGACTGCTATGAATTTGTAGCTGTGAAAGACTGCTATGAATTTCTAGATGTATGAGACTGCTATGAATTTCTAGATGTTTTAGACTGCTATGAATTTCTAGATGTGTGAGACTGCTGGTGTGTAGAACCTGGAAACTGAGCGTTACTGGAATGACAAGGTTACTGATTAAGCACTTTGTGATTGTGTTCCACTATAAAAGGCACTATATAAAAGAAAAATTGATTGATTGATTGATTGATTGACAGCTGGTATCTGCCACCTTTAAAATATCCCTCATGGATTGTGTTGCATTTGCTTACCCTGCACCATGGAAAACCAGGCCAATGAAAAAAACAACAAAAAGATGATGAGTTAACCAAAAAAGCTCATGAAAGGATTGTCTGATAAACTGAGTCGAGGATGTGAGCATCAGGACCAGCCCAACGGTGATGAGGACTCCAGTGGCTCCAGAAATACTCATGAAAACCTCCTTTGTGGTGCTCTGTAAGAAAACAATAGGACACAATATAGGAGCTGATTCAAGCATTAGTGTCTGGAGTCCATCCTTATCTTATTGATGCAAGACACACTCGAGTATTAGTGTCTGGAGTCCATCCTTATCTTATTGATGCAAGACACACCGAGTATTAGTGTCTGGAGTCCATCCTTATCTTATTGATGCAAGACACATCCGAGTATTAGTGTCTGGAGTCCATCCTTATTTTATTGATGCAAGACACACTGAGTATTAGTGTCTAGAGTCCATCCTTATTTTACTGACGCAAGACACACCCGAGTATTAGTGTCTGGAGTCTACCCTTATCTTATTGATGCAAGATACAGTTACAATATTTAATAAACATCAGACTTATCTGATTAATCTTTTAATCAATCAAAATATTACAACAGTAATGTAGCATGATTTCTAGTGCATCTAATGCCCAAATCTCCATAAAAGGTTGCATTGATGGCTATTTTAACATTTAAATTCATTACAAATAATGTTGTGTGCTAATAAAATGATTTTTTGTTAATTCTTGTAAATCCTTGAGACACATAGATGATATGATTCATATCAGGCTTTATTCATTTATATGTAACTTCATTCTCTTTTTTTATAATTGCATGATCTAGATCTGATTTACAAAAACTTACACAAAACGTGCAATCTTGCCATATAAATACATCAGTAAGAAAAACAACAGAGCAAACCTGGTATTTCTTCCATTGACTGGGAGCCCTGCATGGGGCAGGTGTACCAGCTGAAGGCATGCTTGGGTTATGTTAAGGTCAGTGAAAAGAAGAATAAATGAACTGTAGATAACTGTGAAATCTCATACCCGTTCCAATTAGCTCTTTAATACCCAGCTGAGTGGCACTGTGGTTCTAACAGCCTACCGTGTCATAAGTCCGAATTGGGTTCAAGTAGCTCTCGTTGGAGTTCTCTCCCAGGCTGGACAGTTTCTTCAGCAGCTCCTCCGCTTCCAGCGACTGGCTTTCATGATACCTTTCAATATTGAACAGGTGTGCTCCAATATGTGCGGCTGCAATGAGAGGGAAACAGATTGTTTTACAGGGTTTTTTAAAGATTGTTTTTTTTCTTTATTTTCTTTTTGGTCTGAAAGAGGTGTTAACCAGTGCATTCAAATAAAGTTTCTCATCCTGTTTATAACTTTGCTACTGGTCCTCTTTTATAGTGCTGAGAATCTTTTACTTCTGCAGTTATAGGATTTGCAAATATTTTGAAATGCAACACTAGGCCTCATGGTCACGTTGCATCAACCTCTTATTGTTAGCAGTAACCCTGTTACTAACGATGGGAGGTTGATGCAATTCAAAGCGATTTCCCAGTGCTGTAAAATCAACCCCTTGACTAGAAATTGTACTGTTGTTACACCTACACCCCTCTCTTAGATAAATAACCTACAGTACATTATCAGCTGCTTTTCAAACATAGTGACAGAGGACTGCCAACTGCTTACTGAGGGGAGAGTCTTACCTGTTAGCACAACAGTCAGGTAGGCAACCATGCGATGGAATGTGATGTTTTTGTCCAGTTGCCTTCTCATAGCTTGATGACACTATGAAGAAGAATTTGAAAAGAATGAGGTGGCGAAATGAAAATCCATGTTTGATACAACATGAGCCTCTCACACTTCTGCACACAGAGCCCTGTCAAAGAGCAAGCATCGTGATACTGGTTGTGAGTGGGAATGCAATCATTATTTCCAAGCAGAAAAACCTGAACACAAGTGGCTGGTATCTCAACCCAGACTAGCACTAGTCCTGGATGACCAATGTTACTTTAGGTAAGGAGGTCCGAGACTAATGCCAACCCTAACCCTAACCCTAACCCTAACCCCTAACCCTAACCCTAACCCTAACCCTAACCCTAACCCTAACCCTAACCCCTAACCCTAACCCTAACCCTAACCCCTAACCCTAACCCTAACCCTAACCCTAACCCTAACCCCTAACCCTAACCCTAAACCCTAACCCTAACCCTAACCCTAAAACCCTAACCCTAACCCCTAACCCTAACCCTAACCCTAACCCTAAACCCTAACCCTAAACCCTAACCCTAACCCTAACCCTAACTAACCTAAAACCAACAAGAGAGAATAAGGGAATAAAATGGGGCAAGAAGATAAAAGAACAAAACAAAAAAGAAAAAAAGAGACTGATAAAAAACCCTAACCCTAACCTAAACCCTAACCCTAACCCTAAACCCTAACCCTAACCCCTAACCCTAACCCCTAACCCTAACCCTAACCCTAACCCTAACCCTAACCCTAACCCCTAACCCTAACCCCTAACCCCTAACCCTAACCCCTAACCCTAACACAGCTGTTACTTACAGCACAGGAGCCTCGGAGGAAGGACAGGAGGTTTCGACTGACAGGCAGGAGAATCAGCATGCAGTTGAAATTCAGACACATCGCCGATGCCCTTGCACAAGCCAGTGCTGGCTAATTGTTGAAAAGAAGTAAAAAAATATATTTTAGCAATGTATGTCTTCTGAACTACTGTAGAGTATTAGAAACATTAAAAAAATGTGTGGTCTAGAAAGAGGAATTTACTTACGCCCAGAATGACACGGGTATAGTAGTAAGAATGGTCCGTGTTGTACAAGAGAAAGGTATGCAGAAAGAGAAATATATTGAATCCCAGCCACACCCCCTGGAATGACAAGCAAACAAACAAAAAAAACTAAACCCAAAGTGTTAGTCTAATGAAGTAATTGCATCATTCTTTTCTGTTAAGAACTTGAATTCACACTGCAGATCTCACATGTGACGTTTTGAAGGAGATCCAGGCTGTTTCCCCTGGAGGGTGACGTCATCTGCATCCCTGTCTGCTAGGGTGAAATTACCTTACATACAACTTGAGACATTTGTTCAATCCAGTACCGTACAAATATTTAAATGAAAATACATGACTTTCAAAGCTGCAAGCCACATAACCAACTAAAGTTCAGGACAGAAATTATTTACAGTAACCCTATTTTCTCCTCTTTCTGTTAAACAAATGTGAATTGAAGAGAAACACTAATTGGACAGACAAGCTGTGAGTACAGTATAAAGTGTACAGTTTGCTGGTGCCTATTTTGGCAAGCGGAGAATAACCACCAGAAAAACTCATTACAAGCCCTAGAGCAGGGCTTCTCAAACTCGATCCTGGGGACCCCCTGTGTCTGCTGGTTTGCATTCCAACCGAGCTCTCAATTACTTAACTAGACCCTTAATTGAACTGATAGTTTGCTTAATTATACCTTTTTACTTGTTTTCAGCTCTTAAACATGCAGTTCAAGTTACTTATAAAATATTACAGCTAACTTGAAATATGCAAAACTGTTCAAGAGCTGAAAACAAGTAAAAAGATCTAATTAAGCCACAGGGGGTCCCCAGGACCGAGTGTGAGAGGTCCTGCTCTAGAGCATTGATCTGTGTACGGATCAGAACAAAGAGTGTGTTGCCCAGGCTGTACTTTATCAAATACAACCCGGGTGCACACACTGACTGAATGCCTTAGGGTGTTTCCTAAATGCCTTCAGATATTACGAATGATGCATGCATTTGTAAATGTACATTTTTTGTAGAAACATCATAAAAAAAAATTAAAAGGAAGAAAAAAGAATTCAAAATGTTATCTGGATCAAATTACTCGTCAAAAAAAAAAGATGCACACTGTTTATTATCAAAGTTCAGGGCGTTTCAGACAGTATGTCCTTCAACGGGATGCATTGCTGCAGGTGTTGGTTTTCAAATTTCATGAAAATCATGCCATCATGTTTTCGTAAGGTCAGAATGTTCATACGAGAGGTTTCGTGGTGCCCAGGTACTGATTCAACACATGTATTAACATATCTGCTTTGTTTTATTTATTTATTACGTATTCATATTAACCAAAAATTCCTTCCGATTTAAACATGTTTAAATGTAACTATGCACCTGTTTTACAAACTCCTTCATTACATGTAAGACAGCTAAATTAAATTACATTCAACTTACCACAATGAAAAGAGACGGGCCTTCATTCACAACCCAGTCCATGCTGTTCTCATGCAGTTAGTTCTGCCAGCTCACTGCCTCCTTGTCTGAATGTGCAGGTGCTCTGTTCTGGTGGGAGTGTCTGGTCAAGCCTGCTCTTTTAAGTGTGTGAATGAGCTGCTAAAGGGGTTATGCCTTTCCTGTTTTAATCATTGATTAATAAAACATGTCTGTTTAGTCAGATTTGTATGTTTTCGGTTTTATAATTATTTTTTGTATATTTATTAAAATTGTACATTGCAGTGTAATCCTGAAAAGAAAACCAAGAACATTAACATATATTTACAGATAAAATGTGCTCTTATTGCCTGGTTGCTAGGGATCGTGGGAGTCACATGCCGGTCATTTATTTATGCCTCAGACGAAACTGGGGCTGAAATGGAGTTCCAATAGCTACGGAAGGCAGCCTGCATATAGCTCGTTGGAGACTGTGGGATGGAAAGTGTAGACCCAAATTAGCCTTCACTCTGCAGAGCTGTGTGCCACTGCGCCTTCACTCTGCAGAGCTGTGTGGTACTGCGCTTTCACTCTGCAGAGCTGTGTGGCACTGCGCCTTCACTCTGCAGAGCTGTGTGGCACTGCGCCTTCACTCTGCAGAGCTGTGTGGCACTGCGTCTTCACTCTGCAGAGCTGTGTGGCACTGCGTCTTCACTCTGCAGAGCTGTGTGGCACTGCGCCTTCACTCTGCAGAGCTGTGTGGCACTGCGCCTTCACTCTGCAGAGCTGTGTGGCACTGCGCCTTCACTCTGCAGAGCTGTGTGGCACTGCGCCTTCACTCTGCAGAGCTGTGTGGCACTGCGCCTTCACTCTGCAGAGCTGTGTGGCACTGCGCCTTCACTCTGCAGAGCTGTGTGGCACTGCGCCTTCACTCTGCAGAGCTGTGTGGCACTGCGCCTTCACTCTGCAGAGCTGTGTGGCACTGCGCCTTCACTCTGCAGAGCTGTGTGGCACTGCGCCTTCACTCTGCAGAGCTGTGTGGCACTGCGCCTTCACTCTGCAGAGCTGTGTGGCACTGCGCCTTCACTCTGCAGAGCTGTGTGGCACTGCGCCTTCACTCTGCAGAGCTGTGTGGCACTGCGCCTTCACTCTGCAGAGCTGTGTGGCACTGCGCCTTCACTCTGCAGAGCTGTGTGGCACTGAGCCTTCACTCTGCAGAGCTGTGTGGCACTGCGCCTTCACTCTGCAGAGCTGTGTGGCACTGCGCCTTCACTCTGCAGAGCTGTGTGGCACTGCGCCTTCACTCTGCAGAGCTGTGTGGCACTGCGCCTTCACTCTGCAGAGCTGTGTGGCACTGCCTTCACTCTGCAGAGCTGTGTGGCACTGCGCCTTCACTCTGCAGAGCTGTGTGGCACTGCGCCTTCACTCTGCAGAGCTGTGTGGCACTGCGCCTTCACTCTGCAGAGCTGTGTGGCACTGCGCCTTCACTCTGCAGAGCTGTGTGGCACTGCGCCTTCACTCTGCAGAGCTGTGTGGCACTGCGCCTTCACTCTGCAGAGCTGTGTGGCACTGCGCCTTCACTCTGCAGAGCTGTGTGGCACTGCGCCTTCACTCTGCAGAGCTGTGTGGCACTGCGCCTTCACTCTGCAGAGCTGTGTGGCACTGCGCCTTCACTCTGCAGAGCTGTGTGGCACTGCGCCTTCACTCTGCAGAGCTGTGGCACTGGCAGCTGTGCGCCTTCACTCTGCAGAGCTGTGTGGCACTGAGCCTTCACTCTGCAGAGCTGTGTGGCACTGAGCCTTCACTCTGCAGAGCTGTGTGGCACTGCGCCTTCACTCTGCAGAGCTGTGTGGCACTGCGCCTTCACTCTGCAGAGCTGTGTGGCACTGCGCCTTCACTCTGCAGAGCTGTGTGGCACTGCGCCTTCACTCTGCAGAGCTGTGTGGCACTGCGCCTTCACTCTGCAGAGCTGTGTGGCACTGCGCCTTCACTCTGCAGAGCTGTGTGGCACTGCGCCTTCACTCTGCAGAGCTGTGTGGCACTGCGCCTTCACTCTGCAGAGCTGTGTGCGCACTGAGCCTTCACTCTGCAGAGCTGTGTGGCACTGAGCCTTCACTCTGCAGAGCTGTGTGGCACTGCGCCTTCACTCTGCAGAGCTGTGTGGCACTGCGCCTTCACTCTGCAGAGCTGTGTGGCACTGCGCCTTCACTCTGCAGAGCTGTGTGGCACTGCGCCTTCACTCTGCAGAGCTGTGTGGCACTGCGCCTTCACTCTGCAGAGCTGTGTGGCACTGCGCCTTCACTCTGCAGAGCTGTGTGGCACTGCGCCTTCACTCTGCAGAGCTGTGTGGCCTTCACTCTGAGCTGTGTGGCCTTCACTCTGCAGAGCTGGTTTTCACTGCGCCTTCACTCTGCAGAGCTGTGTGGCACTGCGCCTTCACTCTGCAGAGCTGTGTGGCACTGCGCCTTCACTCTGCAGAGCTGTGTGGCACTGCGCCTTCACTCTGCAGAGCTGTGTGGCACTGAGCCTTCACTCTGCAGAGCTGTGTGGCACTGCGCCTTCACTCTGCAGAGCTGTGTGGCACTGCGCCTTCACTCTGCAGAGCTGTGTGGCACTGCGCCTTCACTCTGCAGAGCTGTGTGGCACTGAGCCTTCACTCTGCAGAGCTGTGTGGCACTGCGCCTTCACTCTGCAGAGCTGTGTGGCACTGCGCCTTCACTCTGCAGCGCTGTGTGGCACTGCGCCTTCACTCTGCAGAGCTGTGTGGCACTGCGCCTTCACTCTGCAGAGCTGTGTGGCACTGCGCCTTCACTCTGCAGAGCTGTGTGGCACTGCGCCTTCACTCTGCAGAGCTGTGTGGCACTGCGCCTTCACTCTGCAGAGCTGTGTGGCACTGCGCCTTCACTCTGCAGAGCTGTGTGGCACTGCGCCTTCACTCTGCAGAGCTGTGTGGCACTGCGCCTTCACTCTGCAGAGCTGTGTGGCACTGCGCCTTCACTCTGCAGAGCTGTGTGGCACTGCGCCTTCACTCTGCAGAGCTGTGTGGCACTGCGCCTTCACTCTGCAGAGCTGTGTGGCACTGCGCCTTCACTCTGCAGAGCTGTGTGGCACTGCGCCTTCACTCTGCAGAGCTGTGTGGCACTGCGCCTTCACTCTGCAGAGCTGTGTGGCACTGCGCCTTCACTCTGCAGAGCTGTGTGGCACTGCGCCTTCACTCTGCAGAGCTGTGTGGCACTGCGCCTTCACTCTGCAGAGCTGTGTGGCACTGCGCCTTCACTCTGCAGAGCTGTGTGGCACTGCGCCTTCACTCTGCAGAGCTGTGTGGCACTGCGCCTTCACTCTGCAGAGCTGTGTGGCACTGCGCCTTCACTCTGCAGAGCTGTGTGGCACTGCGCCTTCACTCTGCAGCGCTGCGCCTTCACTCTGCAGAGCTGTGTGGCACTGCGCCTTCACTCTGCAGAGCTGTGTGGCACTGCGCCTTCACTCTGCAGAGCTGTGTGGCACTGCGCCTTCACTCTGCAGAGCTGTGTGGCACTGCGCCTTCACTCTGCAGAGCTGTGTGGCACTGCGCCTTCACTCTGCAGAGCTGTGTGGCACTGCGCCTTCACTCTGCAGAGCTGTGTGGCACTGCGCCTTCACTCTGCAGAGCTGTGTGGCACTGCGCCTTCACTCTGCAGAGCTGTGTGGCACTGCGCCTTCACTCTGCAGAGCTGTGTGGCACTGCGCCTTCACTCTGCAGAGCTGTGTGGCACTGCGCCTTCACTCTGCAGAGCTGTGTGGCACTGCGCCTTCACTCTGCAGAGCTGTGTGGCACTGCGCCTTCACTCTGCAGAGCTGTGTGGCAGACTGCGCCTTCACTCTGCAGAGCTGTGTGGCACTGCGCCTTCACTCTGCAGAGCTGTGTGGCACTGCGCCTTCACTCTGCAGAGCTGTGTGGCACTGCGCCTTCACTCTGCAGAGCTGTGTGGCACTGCGCCTTCACTCTGCAGAGCTGTGTGGCACTGCGCCTTCACTCTGCAGAGCTGTGTGGCACTGCGCCTTCACTCTGCAGAGCTGTGTGGCACTGCGCCTTCACTCTGCAGAGCTGTGTGGCACTGAGCCTTCACTCTGCAGAGCTGTGTGGCACTGCGCCTTCACTCTGCAGAGCTGTGTGGCACTGCGCCTTCACTCTGCAGAGCTGTGTGGCACTGCGCCTTCGCCTTCACTCTGCAGAGCTGTGTGGCACTGCGCCTTCACTCTGCAGAGCTGTGTGGCACTGCGCCTTCACTCTGCAGAGCTGTGTGGCACTGCGCCTTCACTCTGCAGAGCTGTGTGCCTTCACTCTGCAGAGCTGTGTGGCTGCTGGCACTGCGCCTTCACTCTGCAGAGCTGTGTGGCACTGCGCCTTCACTCTGCAGAGCTGTGTGGCACTGCGCCTTCACTCTGCAGAGCTGTGTGGCACTGCGCCTTCACTCTGCAGAGCTGTGTGGCACTGCGCCTTCACTCTGCAGAGCTGTGTGGCACTGCGCCTTCACTCTGCAGAGCTGTGTGGCACTGCACTGCCTTCACTCTGCAGAGCTGTGTGGCACTGCGCCTTCACTCTGCAGAGCTGTGTGGCACTGCGCCTTCACTCTGCAGAGCTGTGTGGCACTGAGCCTTCACTCTGCAGAGCTGTGTGGCACTGCGCCTTCACTCTGCAGAGCTGTGTGGCACTGAGCTGTGCCTTCACTCTGCAGAGCTGTGTGGCACTGCGCCTTCACTCTGCAGAGCTGTGTGGCACTGCGCCTTCACTCTGCAGAGCTGTGTGGCACTGCGCCTTCACTCTGCAGAGCTGTGTGGCACTGCGCCTTCACTCTGCAGAGCTGTGTGGCACTGCGCCTTCACTCTGCAGAGCTGTGTGGCACTGCGCCTTCACTCTGCAGAGCTGTGTGGCACTGCGCCTTCACTCTGCAGAGCTGTGTGGCACTGCGCCTTCACTCTGCAGAGCTGTGTGGCACTGCGCCTTCACTCTGCAGAGCTGTGTGGCACTGCGCCTTCACTCTGCAGAGCTGTGTGGCACTGCGCCTTCACTCTGCAGAGCTGTGTGGCACTGCGCCTTCACTCTGCAGAGCTGTGTGGCACTGCGCCTTCACTCTGCAGAGCTGTGTGGCACTGCGCCTTCACTCTGCAGAGCTGTGTGGCACTGCGCCTTCACTCTGCAGAGCTGTGTGGCACTGCGCCTTCACTCTGCAGAGCTGTGTGGCACTGCGCCTTCACTCTGCAGAGCTGTGTGGCACTGCGCCTTCACTCTGCAGAGCTGTGTGGCACTGCGCCTTCACTCTGCAGAGCTGTGTGGCACTGCGCCTTCACTCTGCAGAGCTGTGTGGCACTGCGCCTTCACTCTGCAGAGCTGTGTGGCACTGCGCCTTCACTCTGCAGAGCTGTGTGGCACTGCGCCTTCACTCTGCAGAGCTGTGTGGCACTGCGCCTTCACTCTGCAGAGCTGTGTGGCACTGCGCCTTCACTCTGCAGAGCTGTGTGGCACTGCGCCTTCACTCTGCAGAGCTGTGTGGCACTGCGCCTTCACTCTGCAGAGCTGTGTGGCACTGCCTTCAGCCTTCACTCTGCAGAGCTGTGTGGCACTGCGCCTTCACTCTGCAGAGCTGTGTGGCACTGCGCCTTCACTCTGCAGAGCTGTGTGGCACTGCGCCTTCACTCTGCAGAGCTGTGTGGCACTGCGCCTTCACTCTGCAGAGCTGTGTGGCACTGAGCCTTCACTCTGCAGAGCTGTGTGGCACTGCGCCTTCACTCTGCAGAGCTGTGTGGCACTGCGCCTTCACTCTGCAGAGCTGTGTGGCACTGCGCCTTCACTCTGCAGAGCTGTGTGGCACTGCGCCTTCACTCTGCAGAGCTGTGTGGCACTGCGCCTTCACTCTGCAGAGCTGTGTGGCACTGCGCCTTCACTCTGCAGAGCTGTGTGGCACTGCGCCTTCACTCTGCAGAGCTGTGTGGCACTGCGCCTTCACTCTGCAGAGCTGTGTGGCACTGCGCCTTCACTCTGCAGAGCTGTGTGGCACTGCGCCTTCACTCTGCAGAGCTGTGTGGCACTGCGCCTTCACTCTGCAGAGCTGTGTGGCACTGCGCCTTCACTCTGCAGAGCTGTGTGGCACTGCGCCTTCACTCTGCAGAGCTGTGTGGCACTGCGCCTTCACTCTGCAGAGCTGTGTGGCACTGCGCCTTCACTCTGCAGAGCTGTGTGGCACTGCGCCTTCACTCTGCAGAGCTGTGTGGCACTGCGCCTTCACTCTGCAGAGCTGTGTGGCACTGCGCCTTCACTCTGCAGAGCTGTGTGGCACTGCGCCTTCACTCTGCAGAGCTGTGTGGCACTGCGCCTTCACTCTGCAGAGCTGTGTGGCACTGCGCCTTCACTCTGCAGAGCTGTGTGGCACTGCGCCTTCACTCTGCAGAGCTGTGTGGCACTGCGCCTTCACTCTGCAGAGCTGTGTGGCACTGCGCCTTCACTCTGCAGAGCTGTGTGGCACTGCGCCTTCACTCTGCAGAGCTGTGTGGCACTGCGCCTTCACTCTGCAGAGCTGTGTGGCACTGAGCCTTCACTCTGCAGAGCTGTGTGGCACTGCGCCTTCACTCTGCAGAGCTGTGTGGCACTGCGCCTTCACTCTGCAGAGCTGTGTGGCACTGCGCCTTCACTCTGCAGAGCTGTGTGGCACTGCGCCTTCACTCTGCAGAGCTGTGTGGCACTGCGCCTTCACTCTGCAGAGCTGTGTGGCACTGCGCCTTCACTCTGCAGAGCTGTGTGGCACTGCGCCTTCACTCTGCAGAGCTGTGTGGCACTGCACTCTGCAGAGCTGTGTGGCACTGAGCCTTCACTCTGCAGAGCTGTGTGGCACTTCACTCTGCAGAGCTGTGTGGCACTGCGCCTTCACTCTGCAGAGCTGTGTGGCACTGCCTTCAGCTGTGTGGCACTGCGTCTTCACTCTGCAGAGCTGTGTGGCACTGAGCCTTCACTCTGCAGAGCTGTGTGGCACTGAGCCTTCACTCTGCAGAGCTGTGTGGCACTGCGCCTTCACTCTGCAGAGCTGTGTGGCACTGCGCCTTCACTCTGCAGAGCTGTGTGGCACTGCGCCTTCACTCTGCAGAGCTGTGTGGCACTGCGCCTTCACTCTGCAGAGCTGTGTGGCACTGCGCCTTCACTCTGCAGAGCTGTGTGGCACTGCGCCTTCACTCTGCAGAGCTGTGTGGCTGTGTGGCACTGCGTCTTCACTCTGCAGAGCTGTGTGGCACTGCGCCTTCACTCTGCAGAGCTGTGTGGCACTGCTGTCTTCACTCTGCAGAGCTGTGTGGCACTGCGCCTTCACTCTGCAGAGCTGTGTGGCACTCCGCCTTCACTCTGCAGAGCTGTGTGGCACTGCGCCTTCACTCTGCAGAGCTGTGTGGCACTGAGTTTTCACTCTGCAGAGCTGTGTGGCACTGCGCCTTCACTCTGCGTTTTCACTCAGAGCTGTGTGACACTGTACCTGAACAAATCTCATACTATCTATAGTATTACTTACTGTTGTGATGGCTATGAGTGTACGTCTTATTGTACAGTTACAGTATTCAGCAAATATTTGATAGCCTTGGAATCTTGAATTTGAAGCTATAGTTTAATTGCATGTACCCTTATGAAATGCAAGACATAAAGATAAATAAACCCCATTTTAAAAGGTCTTAGTTTAGGACTCTTAACAATCTCTCCAGGCTATTCTATGTGTCAGTCTGGGCTGGTTCTCTTCCACTCTGCCCCTACAGATTGAGATTAGAAGCATGTATCGTATCTGACAACAGATGTCTCAAATGTAAAGTTGTTGACAGAGATAGTTCAGAGGTATAATAAACAGTAAATGAAATATGCATTGCCCCTGAGATATTTTAAATGAAATAGGACAAGAAAAGTAATTTCTTCAAAGTGTTCTCTTCATGTTTATGTCCCTCAGAAAAAGCTTTACATCTCCCAGCAGACAGACAGAGGTCAGGCATTATACATGTGTTTCACAGGCAGAGGTCAAGCATTGTACATGTGTTTCACAGGCAGAGGTCAAGCATTGTGCATGTGTTTCACAGGCAGAGGTCAAGCATTGTACATGTGTTTCACAGCAGAGGTCAGGCATTGTACATGTGTTTCACAGGCAGAGGTCAGGCATTGTACATGTGTTTCACAGGCAGAGGTCAGGCATTGTACATGTGTTTCACAGGCAGAGGTCAGGCATTGTACATGTGTTTCACAGGCAGAGGTCAGGCATTGTACATGTGTTTCACAGGCAGAGGTCAAGCATTGTACATGTGTTTCACAGGCAGAGGTCAAATATTGTACATGTATTTCACAGGCAGCGGTCAGGCATTGTACATGTGTTTCACAGGCAGAGGTCAGGCATTGTACATGTGTTTCACAGGCAGAGGTCAAATATTGTACATGTATTTCACAGGCAGCGGTCAGGCATTGTACATGTGTTTCACAGGCAGAGGTCAAATATTGTACATGTGTTTCACAGGCAGAGGTCAGGCATTGTTTCATTCTTATCTAGTGATGTAGGCCATTCATGGATTCCGCACTGGAGATAAGCACAAACATAATAAAGGAATCATTGTTTTCATGAAGCATTTATCTAGGGTAGCTGTTTAAACGCTATGGTAAACTTCCTTAAATATGTCTACTCATATACTACAAACATTGTGAAAAGGTTTTCCTTTTTTTTACTCTTAAAACTCTGACCATCTAGAACCCTTAAGAGTTGTTTTTGTGGAGTGTAAATACATGGGATCTGCTAAAACTGATCAGAAATTTCCTGAAAGATTGCCTGAGGCGATTTTGAAAATGCCTACATTTTACAAAGCTCTCTGAGGAAATGTCACTTATGCCACCTGGTGGTTAAATACTGTTAAATCTTTATTATTTATTATTATTTATTATTATTATTATTATTATTATTATTATTATTATTATTATTATTATTATCATCACTCCAGTGAGATTATAAACTCAGCCAACCTGAAGTAACAATTAATAAAACTATATAATACAAAATTTAATAACTGCTAGTGTTTACTGCAACAAAAAGCTCTCTGTCGTGCTTACTGTGTCAGCAAGCCCAGAACCTACATTTTCTGTTCAATTCATAAATCAACTTCAATTATGCCTGTAAAGTCAACTGCATCCCACAATAACTGCATCCCCCAATAACTGCATCCCCCAATAACTGCATCCCACAATAACTGCATCCCACAATAACTGCATCCCCCAATAACTGCATCCCACAATAACTGCATCCCACAATAACTGCATCCCACAATAACTGCATCCCCCAATAACTGCATCCCACAATAACTGCATCCCACAATAACTGCATCCCACAATAACTGCATCCCCCAATAACTGCATCCCACAATAACTGCATCCCACAATAACTGCATCCCACAATAACTGCATCCCACAATAACTGCATCCCACAATAACTGCATCCCACAATAACTGCATCCCACAATAACTGCATCCCACAATAACTGCATCCCACAATAACTGCATCCCCCAATAACTGCATGCATCCCACAATAACTGCATCCCACAATAACTGCATCCCACAATAACTGCATCCCCACAATAACTGCATCCCCCAATAACTGCATCCCACAATAACTGCATCCCACAATAACTGCATCCCACAATAACTGCATCCCACAATAACTGCATCCCCCAATAACTGCATCCCCACAATAACTGCATCCCCACAATAACTGCATCCCCCAATAACTGCATCCCCACAATAACTGCATCCCACAATAACTGCATCCCACAATAACTGCTTCCCACAATAACTGCATCCCACAATAACTGCATCCCACAATAACTGCATCCCACAATAACTGCATCCCACAATAACTGCATCCCACAATAACTGCATCCCACAATAACTGCATCCCACAATAACTGCATCCCACAATAACTGCATCCCACAATAACTGCATCCCACAATAACTGCATCCCCCAATAACTGCATCCCCCAATAACTGCATCCCACAATAACTGCATCCCCACAATAACTGCATCCCCACAATAACTGCTGCCACAAATGCTGCAGAAGCCCCTCCGTGAGTGCCCTCATTTGTATATATTTTTTCTGGTGCAATAGTTTAAATGTAGAAGCATTTATTCAGGAAAGAATAAAGGTCACATATCATAGCTGTTTGAGCAATTAGGATATTCTTTCATCTTGGTAGAATTGGTGAGCTCTGTCGGCACACAAGCATGCAAGCAACAATAAATTTAAAGGCACCCACAACTCAACAGGTAAATTATTCCCATATGGACTTTTTTATGCTGATTACTGCTAATTAACAAAATAAGCAGCACTAATGCCACCACTATAGTTTTATGAATATACTGTAGCTATAAAGCTTTTATAAATATAGCACAAGTAAAATAACAGCAAGCGTCTTACGAATCCAGTGGATTACATCCTTGCGCACAGGTTGAAATTATCTGATTAGGCTCCATGTGGCCACAATGCATGTTACTATAATGTGTTATCTTGATGCCCTGCACAGAAGAGTTGTAGTCCGTTATCTCATTTAGATGAGACAGAAATTACTGTCCTTGCAATATTCTCAATTCAATGTTTAGAATAGGGTGGGCCACTGAAGCCTAGGTACTACCTCAACCTTACGAAACAGAGACGCCACCGTGAAGTCATGATCCCCGACTCAACCTCATGAAACAGAGATGCCACCGCGCAGTCATGATCCCCTGACTCAACCTCAAGAAACAGAGACGCCACCGCGCAGTCATGATCCCCTGACTCAACCTCATGAAACAGAGACGCCACCGCGCAGTCATGATCCCCTGACTCAACCTCACGAAACAGAGACGCCACCGCGCAGTCATGATCCCCTAACTCAACCTCACGAAACAGAGATGCCACCGCGCAGTCATGATCCCCTGACTCAACCTCATGAAACAGAGACGCCACCGCGCAGTCATGATCCCCTGACTCAACCTCATGAAACAGAGACGCCACCGCGCAGTCATGATCCCCTGACTCAACCTCATGAAACAGAGACGCCACAGCGCAGTCATGATCCCCTGACTCAACCTCACAAAACAGAGACGACAGTCATGATCCCCTGACTCAACCTCATGAAACAGAGACGCCACCGCGCAGTCATGATCCCCTGACTCAACCTCATGAAACAGAGACGCCACCGCGCAGTCATGATCCCCTGACTCAACCTCATGAAACAGAGACGCCACCGCGCAGTCATGATCCCCTGACTCAACCTCATGAAACAGAGACGCCACCGCGCAGTCATGATCCCGACTCAACCTCATGAAACAGAGACGCCACCGCGCAGTCATGATCCCCTGACTCAACCTCACGAAACAGAGACGCCATCGCGCAGTCATGATCCCCTGACTCAACCTCATGAAACAGAGACGCCACCGCGCAGTCATGATCCCCTGACTCAACTCAACCGCGCAGTCATGATCCCCTGACTCAACCTCAGAGACGCCACCGCGCAGTCATGATCCCCTGACTCAACCTCATGAAACAGAGACGCCACCGCGCAGTCATGATCCCCTGACTCAACCTCATGAAACAGAGACGCCACCGCGCAGTCATGATCCCCTGACTCAACCTCATGAAACAGAGACGCCACCGCGCAGTCATGATCCCCTGACTCAACCTCACAGAAACAGAGACGCCACCGCGCAGTCATGATCCCCCGACTCAACCTCACGAAACAGAGACGCCACCGCGCAGTCATGATCCCCTGACTCAACCTCACGAAACATGCGCCATCGCACAGTCATGATCCCCTGACTCAAACTCACAAAACAGACGCCATCACACAATCATGATCCCCGACTCAACCTCATGAAACAGAGACGCCAAGCGCAGCATGAGTCATGCCATCCCAGTCATGACTCAAACTCACAAAACAGACGCCACCACACTCAACCTCACCTCATGAAACAGAGACGCCACAGCGCAGTCATGATCCCCTGACTCAACCTCATGAAACAGAGACGCCACCGCGCAGTCATGATCCCCGACTCAACCTCATGAAACAGAGACGCCACCGCGCAGTCATGATCCCCTGACTCAACCTCATGAAACAGAGACGCCACCGCGCAGTCATGATCCCCTGACTCAACCTCACGAAACAGAGACGCCACCGCGCAGTCATGATCCCCTGACTCAACCTCACAAAACAGATGCCATCGCGCGCAGTCATGATCCACCTGACTCCTGAAACATGAAATGCCACCGCGCAGTCATGATCCCCGACTCAACCTCATGAAACAGAGACGCCACCGCGCAGTCATGATCCCCTGACTCAACCTCATGAAACAGAGACGCCACCGCGCAGTCATGATCCCCTGACTCAACCTCACGAAACAGAGACGCCACCGCGCAGTCATGATCCCCTGACTCAACCTCATGAAACAGAGACGCCACCGCGCAGTCATGATCCCAAGTCAATCTCATGAAACAGAGACGCCATTATGCAGTCATGATCCCCAACTCAACCTCATCCCCTGACTGATCCCCGACTCAACCTCATGAAACAGAGACGCCACAGCGCAGTCAACCTCACGAAACATGCGCCATCGCACAGTCATGATCCCCTGACTCAAACTCACAAAACAGACGCCATCACACAATCATGATCCCCGACTCAACCTCATGAAACAGAGACGCCACCGCGCAGTCATGATCCCC
Source organism: Polyodon spathula (assembly GCF_017654505.1). NCBI lineage: Eukaryota > Metazoa > Chordata > Actinopteri > Acipenseriformes > Polyodontidae > Polyodon > Polyodon spathula. Next base: position 905,919 of record NC_054538.1, on the reverse strand, counting down.
TGACTCAACCTCATGAAACAGAGACGCCACCGCGCAGTCATGATCCCCTGACTCAACCTCATGAAACAGAGACGCCACCGCGCAGTCATGATCCCCTGACTCAACCTCACAAACAGAGACGCCACCGCGCAGTCATGATCCCCAGAGACGACTCAACCTCACGAAACAGAGAACGCCACCGCGCAGTCATGATCCCCTGACTCAACCTCACGAAACATGACGCACACAGTCATGATCCCCTGACTCAACCTCATGAAACAGAGACGCCGCAGTCATGATCCCCTGACTCAACCTCATGACGCCACCGCGCAGTCATGATCCCCTGACTCAACCTCACGAAACAGAGACGCCACCGCGCAGTCATGATCCCCTGACTCAACCTCACGAAACAGAGAAACAGATGCCATCGCGCAGTCATGATCCCCTAACTCAACCTCATGAAACAGAGACGCCACCGTGCAGTCATGATCCCCTGACTCAACCTCATGAAACAGAGACGCCACCGCGCAGTCATGATCCCCTGACTCAACCTCACAAAACAGACGCCATCGCGCAGTCATGATCCCCTGACTCAACCTCATGAAACAGAGACGCCACCGCGCAGTCATGATCCCCTGACTCAACCTCACGAAACAGAGACGCCACAGCGCAGTCATGATCCCCTGACTCAACCTCACGAAACAGAGACGCCACGCGCGTCAGTCATGACCTCCCCGACTCAACCTCACGAAACAGAGACGCCACCGCGCAGTCATGATCCCCTGACTCAACCTCACGAAACAGAGACGCCACCGCGCAGTCATGATCCCCTGACTCAACCTCACGAAACAGAGACGCCACCGCGCAGTCATGATCCCCTGACTCAACTTCACGAAACAGAGACGCCATCGCGCAGTCATGATCCCCTAACTCAACCTCACGAAACAGAGACACCAAGCGAAGGAGGGGAAAAAAAGGCAAGGAGAAACATTTTTATACACAAGGTTAACAAACTGACGGACACAGAGTCTTCACCCTTTTCTTTCAGGTAAGAACTCACTGACAACAAGGGTGTTTATGTCGTCACTAGTTATCACTTTAATTCAACAATGTGCATGGATATGTACTGTGTGAACAAATATTCAGATGATGTAACGTAAGTTATTCGAACATTTCATTTTATTTACATTTTAAGTTTAATAGGAAAACCACAGAAATAATTCAGAAACAACATGTTTACTGAATATTACATCATTTAATTTTGCCTGCTGTCTTTTTAGCAAAAGTCTTAATACTATTCTATTATTCCGCTTCAATGCATTTTTTTGCTTAAACTTAAACTTATTTTCTGAATATTACACGTCCTAATACCAGAATTGAACAATTTCTGCTGATTGGAGGTTTTCCCCTATTACTCTATTGATTTGATCAATGCAGATCCACTAGGAAAAAAATGTTCTTTTTGTTGTTTTCTTTTTATCTTTATTTTTTTAAACTATTAACACATTTGTGACAGTGGGTGAGGTTCATATTTATTTATTGTGAGAGGCTCCAATGTCAAGGGTAGGAATATTAAGGGAAGGATTAATTAATTTATTTAGGGTAGCAAAAATAAATCTAGGATTATTTTTATTTGTTTCAATTAAATTACAATACTATGATGATCTAGTGTGGTGGGAAAATTACATCTCATGCAATTTATGTACTAACCTCTGAGTTATTTGTTCATGTGTTTGTTTAGCCTATGTGACTTGAAAAGGGATTATACCAATGCAATAAGAAGTTTGAAGTTTATTTTAGCATTAAGTTTAAGAACTGGGAAATAAAAACTTCTTATAGTCTAGACATTTCTCTTCCTCTTTCAGCCTTCACCACACATCCTGTAAGTGACGAGGGTTTAAGGTAGACTGAAAATGCTCATATATAGTCATGCTTTAAAGTAACTGCAAGAAAGCCTACGTGACAAGACAAAGATTGTCATGGTGCCAGGAGGAACAAGACATGCTCGCTAAAGCCATGTTATGATATTAGTTTTATGATGTGTTGTTGTTGTATCATTTGATGGGCCACTTTAATGTTGCTACTGCTATGATTGTTTAGGGCTTCCATACTCAGGTTTAAATGCTATTACGGGTTATAAGATTTAGGTATAATATAATAATAATGTGTTATTATCGGTAGCTGTTTGTGAACACACTTCCTCTTTCTTGCTGAAGGACAGGTGGCCCTTATAAGGGATGGAAAGGTACTGACTACTAGCTAGAAACAGGAAGTTCTATTTCTTTAGCAACCGCAAGCTGCTTCCGTGGCACTTCACAGAAATGTCACTGACTTACTTTTATATTAGGGGGCTTGCAATTTAAATAAGTTGTTATGATTGGTCTCATCTTAATCTTCCAAGTTGTTGCTATCCGTTAATATTGAGTTAAGCTTCTGTGATTGGCTTGCAATAACTGTAGGTTAAAAGGTATATATTATGTTTACTGGCGCTGGGAAGCCAGAACACCGGCGTGTGCTGAGTGTTCTCGGATTTACAAACTATTAAACTTATTTACTCAATTTTGTTTGTTCTACTGAGTCTCTGTCTTACAGGAGTTTGAGGTATAAACTTGCACCACACTAGTCAACTCCAGGTCCTTCTTATGCTTAACCGGGTGGTCCTTCCTTGCGATGTAATGAACGTCCAGTTTAGAGTCCCGCCAGCTCCGTTCTATTTTCCGGCCCTCATATTTCATCTTACGAGTTCTATCATTGAACCACTCTCTGAGTTTTGATTGGCGCTACAGCATCTAAAACACCAGTCAAGGTGGTTTTATAGGTCTTAACCAGCTCACAGAGTGGTAATGAGATCAATACATCAGAAAGCTTAACAACAGATGAAGAATTAATTACCCAGGATTTATGTACGCTCCACAGTCTTTGTAGATACTGGCAGATTCACCTCAAAAAGAATGGCAAGATGATCAGAGATAGTAAGATCTAGGGTTACGATGTTCTTAACAGCTAAACCACAAGAAATTACCAGATCTAAAGTATGGCCATGATTATGCGTAGGACCTTTGACATGCAGGATATAATCTAAGGAATCCGGTAGCCTCAAAAATTCCAAGGAGTTAGAATCAGAATCAATGTCAACATGAGAGTTAAAATCCCCCCAATAAAAGAATCCTATCATATTTGACTCAATATAAACAGCAGATCTCCAAATTCAGTCAGAAATATTGATTTAGTTGACTTATTTGACTTATTACAACATGAACAGGTAATGGACTGTTTAATGTCAAGGTTAACACTTCAAAAGATGAATAACCTTCAACAATTTCCTGTTGGATTTTAAGTTCACTACAGAAAACATTAGCAAGTCCACCTCCCCGCCCAGTAGAGCGAGCTTTCTGGAAAAAAATATAGTTAGGTGGAGACACCTCAATCAGGGAAACATTGTCACTCGGTCCAAGCCAAAGTTAAAGAGAGAATATCAATGTTGTAATCCTGAGTAAAATCACTAATTAACTGAGCCATATTAGACAGAGGCCAGATATTAAATAAACCTAGGTGTAAATTGGTCCAATCAAGAGCGTGTGATTGAGCAGGGATAATAGGAATTTGACGAAGGTTACTGTAGCACACGCCTCTGTGTTACTCAGCGGGTAGCGGGAATGGCGGGATACTTTAACCTGGGTTTAACATGCCTCTTTAGATTCCCTCCCTTCCCCTAAAAGCGTCTGCTGAATGGCTAAATCATAAAAATAATAACCATGTCACGTTATTCCTCTACAGAGTTATACTTGCATTCTGTTTCCATGAACTAATCTTACTGTATTATTTGTTATAATATCAGAAATGTTGCTGGCATTTTAATCTTTTTATACAAATGTTATGCCAGCAGATGTCAGCCCAAGAGAGGGAAAAACATACCTTAGTACATGGTTGACTAGTACAGTCAAATCATCTTTTAATAACCACAACAGATTATTGTGACAGATCTTTATGACGCAGAATGAAATTGTGGTTTAGAGAGTAGCTGTAATCATCGTCCCCTGTCAGTGTTTGCATGTATACTGTGTTGTTAGCAAGAATAACTGTTACAGTGAATCGAGATTCTAGTTTCTTTTTACAGATCTGCATGCTGTCACAATAATGACCTGTTTTGCATTTCCAATAGCTAAATAGGTCTCAAATGTGCAGTTTTGACAGAACCACATGTTATATCTGTATTTTTATTTTAAAATAGCAATAGCAACTCTAATTGAAAGCATGACTTGCAAACAGAGATTTCTTTAGCTAAGTGTAGTACCGTAAAATAACAATACAAGTTTACTGTACCTTGTGTTTCTATCAGAACAGAACAATTATGGAATTATTGCGTTTGCTACAATCACTTAAAGGGACATTTAAACAAGAACTCTAGAGACACTGGGATCTTTATTTACAGATGATTTAATAGGACTTCATATCCAAGGCATTTTACATGTTTTAAACCGCATGTTAACATGAGACAAAACTATCATTAAATAGTGAATAGTGTGGTCCATTGGTTAAAGTCCAGGGCTTTTTCTGGGAGATGAGATGCTTCAGCGTCACTTCAACCCAGTTCCGGCAGCCGAACCTGGGGTGAGCCCATTCCTTCTTCCCCCCTCCAGACTGCTTCTCCTTCTCGTGCTTGGTTTGCTTGTCTGTTGCTTCGAACTGAACTCCTGCCCGCCGTTTAGCCAGGCTATTTATAGTTTAAAAACTGCTAATTAAAATGATCCACAAGTGGGAATGTTACTTTTTGGGGGTTTTTTTTACATGCTTTATGCATGGTTAATTCAAGGAAAGTTGCATTTTTGCATCACTATATGTGCATTATAGAGGGAGTTATTTTATTTTGTATTTTAACCAGATGTGTGTTGTTATGTGTCCCAAGGCGCCCCCCACCCCCTCCCCCATTTATAATGCTCTTCAGTTATAATGCTTGTATTGTGAGACCCACGTTATAACGAGGGAGCACTGTATATCATCAGTGATGCTTTCAGGTGTAAGATTCTACAAGCCTGTTGCATAGTTTAATGTCAGATCTGACCTTTGCTGTAGTAGCTAACCAAAGAGATCTAAGAGAACAAGATTTTTTATCAATCATAAACACATGTCCTAGTAAATATGAGGTTTAAATCTTGTTGACATTGCATTATTAGTACAGGTATGAAAACAATGTGAATGGAAGAGTGGTTTAAGATAGGGTGGACCAAGGGAAAGTGGAATTCAGACAATTAAATATTTTGAGTCGTATAATACTAGTTAAAAAAAGCAACTTGCAAGTAATTGTTGTGAGTTGTTTTTATATTGTTATAATGATATAATATGTATTTCTTTCAGTGAATGTCCCTTTGCTTTTCTTTTGCTTTTGGGCTTGCTTTTACGTGAGCCTTTATCCTAAAACATTTGGGATTTATCACCTGTATGTATTTCTCAGTCCTCATGTACTTTGCTTTGGCCCTGTGAATATCCCCAGACAAACTGAATGAAAAGATTTTGGGCTTGCTAAACAATTCTAATGCAGTGCTTCTTTTTGATATGGGGTTCCACTGTACAGGGTACAGGTTTTGTAGTGCAAAAACTACAGCACAACATTTCAGTGTTAGGAATCATACACAGTATGACAACAGACCTGAATTAGTTGTTTAGTCTCTTTCTATCACAGATACAATACCACTGTTTTGTAAATGTGTGTAATACTGCAGTTTCTACAAAACCTGGATTTTTTTTCTCATCTTTCTTATTCTCATTTAATATAATTGTCATCTTATTATTATTATTTATTTATTTTTTAGTAGATGCCTTTGTCCAGGGCGACTTACAAATGTTACAAAATATCACAGACAAAGTATCGTATTATAAAATATCACATTACAGAATATCATAATACAGGTAAGAACAGTTATGAAAGTGCAATAGGATCAAATTCAAGTAAGAGCAAAATAAAGAATACAGTAAGATATAAGTAAGAGCGAGTTTGACTCAGAGCAGTTCTAACTGATAGTAACTATTTGCTTGTATGAGTAAAGTCCAGTAGAGTATGTAGTCAGTATGATATGGATGAGAATGATTTCAAATAAGAGCAAATACTGAAAACATGGGTACGGTTACCTATAAGAGTGAAATCAGATAAAGCTACAGTAAGTAGTTATAGTCAGGAGTTGGATATGGCAAGGTTTGGAGCAGTTCACTGCAAGTGCAAACTGATGCAAGTACTGGTACAAATGGGTTCATGTAGTTTTGTTACAGTGTCACCCAAAGCACCTCTACCCACAAGTGCTCTTGTGAATAACATGCATTGCTCTGATTGGATCAGACTGGCAAAGGATTTATGATACATGGTACATGATACATTAAGAGCAAGTTTGGCTCATAAAGCAGTTATAACTTACAGTAAGCATAGTATTTGCTCTGCATTTGACCATAAAACTCTATAGACCTGTTATATCCAGCATTGAGATGTAAATGATGTGGCAGGTGATCTATGTCAAGCCCAATTATCATTTAGACATCTCAAATCAATTTATAGAGATCTCTAAATATTTGAAGATATCGTTAAATCATTTCCAGACATCTCAAATACATTTAAAGATATCTCAAAAGGATTTCCAGATATCTTTAAATTGAGCTTTAAATGAGATATCTCTCTATCTCTAAATAACTTCCTGTTCATTTAGAGATAGCTCTAAATAACTTCCTGTTCATTTAGAGATCTCTTTAAATGAACAGGAAGTTATTTCAAGATATCTTGACATGATTCAGAGATACCTTTAAATGAACCAGAAGTTATTTCGACAGTTTGGCGTACCATGCTAGCAAAACATTATTTAAAGAGAGCTGTACATCAATTTGAGATATATTTATTATCTTATCTTTTTTTTTTTTTTTTACCAAAATGCAATTTTATAGTACTTGAATTGGAATGCTCCCAAATAAGTAATTTTGGTTTATGAGGCACTGGAAACGACATCAAAAAAAAAAAAATAATCCTGTTAGATCCTGCAAAAATGTCAGAATTCCACTGCAGTGTTATTAAACAAAAAAGAAAAAGCAATTGTCATAGGTATAAACAATGTAATTTACATAACAGTTAAACGTGACTGCAGTCTACTAATTACACTTCATCACAATTACTCATTATACTTGTGAGCAGGGGTGATGTCAGACAAGAAACACAACAAGGAAATGGCGGGGCAAACTGAGAGGTTATAGCGCTCAGCGTTTTATTAAATAATAAACACAAGATTCAAACAAACACAAAACAAAAGGGCACGTTGGCCAAACAAACGGAACTAAACAAGTATCGCCCCTCACCCCTCGAGCTTTGAGTGAGTCTTTTATATCTGTGGCTGGAGACTTAATTGCATATTAAACAGTGACCTTATTAAAGCTCCGGCCACATTCTCACGAGTTTTACCTGATTGGGGGGGATTCAAGGCCATCCCCACCTGCTACACTTTAAGAGACTGGCTTTTTCACCGGTCTCAAACAGTAAACGATGACGGACGGCTTTTTCACCGGTCTCAAACAGTAAACGATGACGGACGGCTTTTTCACCGGTCTCAAACAGTAAACGATGACCGACGGCTTTTTCACCGGTCTCAAACAGTAAACGATGACCGACGGCTTTTTCACCGGTCTCAAACAGTAAACGATGACGGACGGCTTTTTCACCGGTCTCAAACAGTAAACGATGACGGACGGCTTTTTCACCGGTCTCAAACAGTAAACGATGACGGACGGCTTTTTCACCGGTCTCAAACAGTAAACGATGACCGACGGCTTTTTCACCGGTCTCAAACAGTAAACGATGACCGACGGCTTTTTCACCGGTCTCAAACAGTAAACGATGACCGACGGCTTTTTCACCGGTCTCAAACAGTAAACGATGACCGACGGCTTTTTCACCGGTCTCAAACAGTAAACGATGACCGACGGCTTTTTCACCGGTCTCAAACAGTAAACGATGACGGACGGCTTTTTCACCGGTCTCAAACAGTAAACGATGACCGACGGCTTTTTCACCGGTCTCAAACAGTAAACGATGACGGACGGCTTTTTCACCGGTCTCAAACAGTAAACGATGACCGACGGCTTTTTCACCGGTCTCAAACAGTAAACGATGACGGACGGCTTTTTCACCGGTCTCAAACAGTAAACGATGACGGACGGCTTTTTCACCGGTCTCAAACAGTAAACGATGACCGACGGCTTTTTCACCGGTCTCAAACAGTAAACGATGACCGACGGCTTTTTCACCGGTCTCAAACAGTAAACGATGACCGACGGCTTTTTCACCGGTGTCAAACAGTAAACGATGACCGACGGCTTTTTCACCGGTCTCAAACAGTAAACGATGACCGACGGCTTTTTCACCGGTGTCAAACAGTAAACGATGACCGACGGCTTTTTCACCGGTCTCAAACAGTAAACGATGACCGACGGCTTTTTCACCGGTCTCAAACAGTAAACGATGACCGACGGCTTTTTCACCGGTCTCAAACAGTAAACGATGACCGACGGCTTTTTCACCGGTGTCAAACAGTAAACGATGACCGACGGCTTTTTCACCGGTCTCAAACAGTAAACGATGACCGACGGCTTTTTCAGCGGTCTCTAAAATTAAACAATGACGGACGGCTTTTTCACCGGTCTCAAATAGTAAACAATAAGGCTTTTTCACCGGTGTCAAACAGTAAACAATGAGGGACAGCTTTTGTCCGCCCGCACAAAACACAATATATACCGTATAACTTCAATTTGGCGCCGCCCTCCTATTTTAAAGACGCCCTCGTATTGACGTGTCAAACAGTCATATATCACGGCTTTTTCATCAAACAGTAAACGATGACGACGGCTTTTTCACCGGTCTCAAACAGTAAACGATGACGGACGGCTTTTTCACCGGTCTCAAACAGTAAACGATGACCGACGGCTTTTTCACCGGTGTCAAACAGTTTTTTTCTCCACCTACTAAAAAAAAACACACACAGTAAACAAATAAACGCACAACACTGACTATGTACATGTAATGCCCACGAAGAGACGGGAGCCTCAATCTAGTACGCATATTACAAACTAATGCACACACACATAGTAAGCACGTTTTATTTTATGGTAGTACAGTTCTGAAAGAAAATCCAAGATAAACTCAGTACAGAACAACAGTCATTCTGAACTTCTTACAGGTGGTTTTGTTGTTTTGTTTTTAGTTCAATTGTAATTCCCGTACAAATAAAAAGAATGTGCTTACTATCTATGAGAAGATTTATTTTCGGTTTCTCTTGCAGAGAAATTACAAACAAACAAGCTACAGTGAGCAAAAAAACTGAGTAGGATATATTGTAGTTTTTACAGAAATCAAGTGCCACACCAGCATTGTCCCGCCCCTATACAACGAATACACACTCCTGATTCGCTGGTACAGTACTCCCCTGACCTTCTAATAGGCTCTGGGATACTGTCACCGATAAATGTACTGTAGTCAAAGTAGGTGAGCCACACACGTAGGTAGACCATGATATTACAGAAAATAAGCAACCGGAGTACTTCGAAAATGTCATAAATTATGTAATTAAATATTGCAGCTTTTGAAAATCAAAAGTATTATTAATCTATTACTACTACTACTACTATGACGACCCTGTGCTTTTGAAGAACCTCCTGCTGCAGTTCTGGCTGCATTTCTCCCCCATCCTCCTCATTTTCGGGCACCCTGTTCATGGCTCCAGCAAAAAGAGAGACCTCCTCGTCAATCTGCTCCTGGCTCTTGCTAAACTGGCCATTTACAAGACCAGGAAGCGGAAGATGAGCGGGGAAGGTCTCTTTGACTGCGGGGCCATGTTCAGGGCCCTCCTCCGGTCTAGGGTTAATTTAGAGCACGCCCACGCGGAGTCTGCTGGCGACAGGGCATCGTTTGTCGACCAGTGGACTCTAGGGGGCGTGCTCTGTACCACCTCCCCTTTTGTTTTGAATATTTAATTTGCAGTCTTTTTGACCGGTTTTCGTTGAATTAGTTAAAAGCCCATTCCTTTTAGCATCCTCAAATTGAGGATGTTAATGTGAATCTTTGTCAAATGACGACTGGAGATGTCCTCTACATTGGACGGTCCCATTTAATGGGTTATAAATAGGACTACTATGACGACCCTGTGCTTTTGAAGAACCTTTTGCTGCAGTTCTGGCTGCATTTCTCCCCCACCCTCCTCATCTTCGGGCACCCTGTTCATGGCTCCAACAAAAAGAGAGACCTCCTCGTGAATCTGCTCCTGGCTCTTGCTAGACTGGCCATTTAGAAGACCAGGAAGCGGAAGATGAGCGGGGAAGGTCTCTTTGACTGCGGAGCCATGTTCAGGGCCCTCATCCGATCTAGGGTTAATTTAGAGCACGCCCACGTGGAGTCTGCTGGCGACATGGCATCATTTGTCGACCAGTGGACTCTAGGGGGCGTGCTCTGTACCACCTCCCCTTTTGTTTTGAATATTTAATTTGCAGTCTTTTTGACCGGTTTTTGTTGAATTAGTTAAATGCCTAACTATTTAGCATCCTCTATTAAGAGGATGCTAATTTGTATTTTTTCTCCAGCCGTCGTAAATGACGGCTGGAGGTGACGATTGCCTATTTAGGCATTTAAATAGGACTATGACGACCCTGTGCTTTTGAAGAACCTTTTGCTGCAGTTCTGGCTGCATTTCTCCCCCACCCTTCTCATTTTTGGGCACCCTGTTCGTGGCTCCAGCAAAAAGAGAGACCTCCTCATCAATCTGCTCCTGGCTCTTGCTAAACTGGCCATTTACAAGACCAGGAAGCGGAAGATGAGCGGGGAAGGTCTCTTTGACTGCGGGGCCATGTTCAGGGCCCTCCTCTGGTCTAGGGTTAATTTAGTGCACGCCCACGCGGAGTCTGCTGGCGACATGGCATCATTTGTTGACCAGTGGACTCTAGGGGGCATGCTCTGTACCACCTCCCCGTTTTCTTTAAATATTTAATTTACAGTCCTTTTACTGGTTTTTTCGTTAAAATTAGTTAGCACCAATCTTTGTCAGCACCCCTTTCTGTGTAAGAGGTGCTGATTTGAATTTCTGTCCGCCTGCCATTGGGCAGCCGGGTCACCTGTTTGCCACTGGGTGGGAGGTGTAGTCCCCCTATTGGTGCTAAATAGAACTACTACTACTACTAATAATAATAATAATAATAATAATAATAATAAATAATAAATTATAAAAATAGCGCACAGTATATACATAGGGGCGGGTCTCCCCTCACAATAATACATTAGATTCTGAAAGTAATCTTGACTAGATAACCTCTAACGCCATGCTTATAGATCCTCTACTGGGTGCAACATTGGAATGTATGCTGCATTTTGGAAGGAGTATCACTGTTTTACAACTTGTAAATTAAACTACTACACTGGTAATAATGTGAATAATCTGGAGCATATTTATTGCTCCTGGCAATCGTTAATGGTTTTTACAAGAACCGCATGATGTGTTCCCTCTGAGCCCATCGGTCACCAAAATGAAATCTACACACATTTCTTTAGCTCAGAGCTGTGAATTTTTTTTTTTAATAAAATAAGCAGTTATTCTTACTCTTTTTTTTTTCTTTGCAAAAAAATTGCTGATCAAATATGGTCATAAAAATGTAATACATTGAATCTTTAAATCCAAACATTGTTCTGTATGTATATTATTTTGATGTGACACTTATGATTTCAAAACATATAAAAAAAAGTTAAAAATAAATGAATCTTATTTTAAGGAAGATTATAAAAGACCAGCAACTAAAATATTTAAAAAATACTCAAAAATCTTGGTGGTAGTTACAAATGCAGATAGCAATTTACCAATCCACAAGGTGACCACGTGAGATGCCACAACGCACCCTGGATCCTGATCTGATGAGATCTGAGAAGCTCAGCCAGGAAGAGCTTGCTCATAGAAAATTTTTTATTTCTGGCCATACATTGAATTATTTACACCTTCAAGACTGCTGATTGAACTGCGCATCAGTCAATTAGCAAATCAAAAACGTGCATCATTCCAGTTTAGCTGGGAGTCCTTCTCTGCTTTTTTTCGTTTTAGATTTTCACCATGACAGTGACAAATGACTCCTCCGCTGGCTGAGATTGGAAATTAAAAGCATTTAGAGTTGCTCATGCATTTATGCTAATGAGAAAATTCTGATATGATTTGCATGCAAAAGAGGCCAATCTGAAAGCTCATCAGTTTTTTTTTTCCAGCTTCTGCATTTTGATGCACCAGCATTTATTTTAGTAAAGCCAGTAAAAAAATAGCTTTACTAAAATTGCTTTTAATTTTGAGACTGCAAATTGTATTCATTTGAATCTTCTTTGTTTGTCAAAGCCATGTTATAGCACTACAGCTCAGCTTCATTTTAAATGCAGCTAGAAAATGACCCGAGCTGAGTTCAGGGAAGTGTAGTCTGACAGCCTACGTTACATATAGACACCAAATTAATTCCACCCATACAGAAGAAAATTAATCATCAGAGATGGCTACAGACATCCTGCCTTTGCGTTCTTCCTGTAGTTAGTCTTAAGCAACGCTGTGTCATAAACCCAGTGCTTTTATCTTTGAAACATACCGGTCTGTATTTTTTGTGTGGTTATGTGTATATAGTAGAAATCTAGCACTATGAGTGTGAGACAATACAGTTGTCACTTAAGTATATAATATAAGTATTTAGTATATAAGTATACAAACGAGAGGTTTGTATACCATCTTGCTTGTTTGGTTGTTAGTATTATTGATCCCAAAATCTCATCAAGCAGCTTGTTGAAGGATCCCAGGGTGTCAGCTTCAACAACATTACTGGGGAGTTGATTCCAGACCCTCACAATTCTCTGTGTACAAAAGTGCCTCCTATTTTCTGTTCTGAATGCCCCTTTGTCTAATCTCCATTTGTGACCCCTAGTCCTTGTTTCTTTTTTCAGGTCAAAAAAGTCCCTTGGGTCGACACTGTCAATACCTTTTAGAATTTTGAATGCTTGAATTAGGTCGCCACGTAGTCTTCTTTGTTCAAGACTGAACAGATTCAATTCTTTTAGCCTGTCCGCATATGACATGCCTTTTAAGCCCGGAATAATTCTGGTCGCTCTTCTTTGCACTCTTTCTAGAGCAGCAGTATCTTTTTTATAGCGAGGTGACCAGAACTCAACACAATATTCAAGATGAGGTCTTACTAGTGCATTTAACATTACTTCCCTTGATTTAAATTCAACACTTTTCACAATGTATCCAAGCATCTTGTTAGCCTTTTTTATAGCTTCCCCACATTGTCTAGATGAAGACATTTCTGAGTCAACAAAAACTCCTAGGTCTTTTTCATAGATTCCTTCTCCAATTTCAGTATCTCCCATATGATATTTATAATGCACATTTTTATTTCCTGCGTGCAGTACCTTACACTTTTCTCTATTAAATGTCATTGGCCATGTGTCTGCCCAGTTCTGAATCTTGTCTAGATCATTTTGAATGACCTTTGCTGCTGCAACAGTGTTTGCCACTCCTCCTACTTTTGTGTCATCTGCAAATTTAACAAGTTTGCTTACTATACCAGAATCTAAATCATTAATGTAGATTAGGAATAGCAGAGGACCTAATACTGATCCCTGTGGTACACCGCTGGTTACCACACTCCATTCTGAGGTTTTTCCTCTAATCAGTACTTTCTGTTTTCTACATGTTAACCACTCCCTAATCCATGTACATGTGTTTCCTTGAATCCCAACTGCGCTCAGTTTGAGAATTAATCTTTTGTGCGGGACTTTGTCAGAAGCTTTCTGGAAATCTAAATAAACCATGTCATATGCTTTGCAATTATTCATTATCAATGTTGCATCCTCAAAAAAATCAAGCAAGTTAGTTAGACACGATCTCCCTTTCCTAAAACCATGTTGACTGTCTCCCAGGACCCTGTTACCATATAGGTAATTTTCCATTTTGGATCTTATTATAGTTTCCATAAGTTTGCATATAATAGAAGTCAGGCTTACTGGTCTGTAGTTACCTGGTTCAGTTTTGTTTCCCTTTTTGTGGATCGGTATTACGTTTGCAATTTTCCAGTCTGTCGGTACCACCCCTGTGTCAAGAGACTGCTGCATGATCTTGGTTAGCGGTTTGTAAATTACTTCTTTCATTTCTTTGAGTACTACTGGGAGGATCTCATCCGGCCCAGGGGATTTGTTTATTTTAAGAGCTCCTAGTCCCTTTAACACTTCTGCCTCAGTTATGCTAAAGTTATTTAAAACTGGATAGGAACTGGATGACATGTGGGGCATGTTGTCAGTATCTTCCTTTGTAAAAACTTGTGAAAAGTAATCATTTAATATATTTGCTATTTTTTTTTTCTTCATCTACGATTTTGTCATTTGTATCTCTTAAACATTTAATCTCCTCTTTGAATGTTCGCTTGCTGTTGTAATATTGGAAAAAACATTTTGGAATTGGTTTTAGCTCCCTTAGCAATGTTCATTTCTATTTCTCTCTTTGCCTTTCTAACTTCCTTTTTGACTTGTGTTTGCAGTTCTGCGTACTCTTTCTGCGTACTTTCTTTTTGGTCCTTTTTTAATGTTCTGTAAAGTGCCTTTTTTCGCTGAATATTTTTTTTAATTGATCTATTAAACCATTTTGGCAATTTAGTTTTACATTTAGATTTGTCTACTTTAGGGATATAATTGTTTTGCGCCTCTAGTACTACATTTTTGAAGAACAACCATCCTTCTGCTGTGGGTGTTTTCTCTATTTTACTCCAATCTACTTCTGTCAGTCTCTGTTTCATACCTTCATAGTTTGCTTTTCTAAAATTGTAAACCTTAGCTTTAGTCTTTACTTTTGGGGTTTTAAAAAGCACTTTAAATGAGCCCATGTTGTGGTCTGAGTTTGCCAGTGGTTCTCTGACCTCTGTTTTAGTTATTCTATCTTCGTTATTTGAAAAGACTAAATCAAGGCATGCCTCCCCTCTAGTGGGTGCATGTGTATGTAGTAACTGAATCCACAAATCAGGTTCTATTAAATTCAACCCTTGCAGTAGAATACCAAGCACATACACTACGATAGAAACCCTATTACAGGTTCACCTTGGGGAAACTAGAATGAAGCAAATTACATTTAAATGGGGTTAACGCCACAAGCACACGTATAATACAATTATAGCTCTATTTGTGTGTATATATATTGTAAGATAGCAGGGAGGGGGTCGGGATTCCTCCCTGCTAAAACATGTGAGAATGCACTGTGGGTGAATGGGCTAGGGGTTTTTCTAATGGGTTAATTGTTTTTATTGTTTAGATAATCCCCTGCACCTGGTGCTAATTGTAAATTGGAGCCAGGTGCAGGGTATTTAAACAATAAAAACAATTAACCCATTAGAAAAACCCTTAGCCCATTCACCCACAGTGCATTCTCACATGTTTTAGCAGGGAGGAATCCCAACCCCCTCCCTGCTATCAATATATATATATATATATATATATATATATATATATATATATATATATATATATGATATATATTATCCCTTTCTATATATAATGAGATATATTGGCCTTTTAAGTGTTGTTTCTGTTTACAAAGATATGAGCTGTGGCCTTTTAAGTGTGTTGTTTTGTTTGGCTAATTTTGACATTTTAAATATATAATAAAACTACAAATGCCTTCAGCTGAAAAGGCTTTCCTTGCAAATGTCTTCTTGTATATTTTGTTATTGGTTCCTCCAGTTGCAGCAGGCTTCCAAGGCTGCCACAGTAAAATATTTTTGTAAAGGTGTAAAACTGAACAACAGCAACAACTAGCTGCACCTTATTTTATTTGTGGTGTTGTTGTGTGCTACGTTTCACTGCTAACTGTGTAACCTGACACTGGTCAACAATACATGAAAGTATAACCTAGGCAAGCAAGGAGGTTTTGCTATGTTACCTCACACCAGTGAGCAGCTTGCAACATTGGACCTGACACTTCCATTTGCAAACACTTTATACTTTCTATTTCCAAAGGAAAGCCTTTTAGCCCTAGACAAATGAGACTCGTCATTAACAACCTCCCAGACAGCTCCTGCTGCTCCTCTCCTGGTGGTGGAGGCGGTGGAAGCAGAGGCAGCTCCTGCTGCTCCCTCTTGGGGTGGAGGAGGGAGTGGCAAGCAGCCTCCCCCCTGGCGGCAAAGGTGGGAGTAGCCGGTAGTCTCGCCTGGTTCTGGAGGTGGTAGTAGCGGGTAGTCTCGCCTGGTTCTGGAGGTGGGAGTAGCAGGTAGTCTCGCCTGGTTCTGGAGGTGGGAGTAGCAGGTAGTCTCGCCTGGTTCTGGAGGTGGGAGTAGCGGGTAGTCTCGCCTGGTTCTGGAGGTGGGAGCAGCAGGCAGTCTCCCTTTTGCAGTGGAGGTGGAAACAGCTCCCTCTTGGGCTTTGGGTGCTCGGCCCCCCCTTCTTGGGTGCTGGATGCTTGTGCTCCCCCCTGTCTTGGTGCTGGACGCTCATGCTTCCACCATCTGGGCGCTGGATGCAGCACCCACCCCTCCCCCCTGTCTGGGCACTGGGCGTACAGACTCCCCCATTCTGGGCGCTGCTAGCTCAGGCTCCTCCTGTCTGGGCGCTGGTAGCTGGGGCATTGGTAGCTCAGTCTTTCTCCCACTTGGGCGCTAGTTCCCCTCTTTGTATTGAGTGGAGCATATGGCCAACGTGTGCCCACGTTCGAGTTTCAATTAAATAATAATGTTCACATGTGTGTCCTTCAGCCATGCTTACATGGAAACACAATCTGCTGCATTTCCTGCTGCTTCAACAGAGATTATGCTTATTAAGCACCTCACCTCACAAAAGGTTAAAGATCCTTTTAAGAAGGCAGATAGACTTTTTAGTCTCATTTGACATTAATTGTATCATTAATCTTGTCAAATTGAGTTACACAGGAGTCAGACCCTTATTAGAGATTCAAGAATATTCCAAACTGCATTAAAAAAGAAATGTCTTGTAAAGTGCTTCTTTTGTGTGAAAATAAAGACAATTTTAACAAAAAAGTAAGCTTGTATCAACTAAATATACTTAATGGCATATTAGTCATTATCGCAATTGTTTCATGCTAGTATTAATTTTAACACAGTAGCCAGTATGGTTTAAAAGGCAAAGGCCTTTCAAAACAATTGAGTGCCTTAAAGATCTATGTATATCTATATATGTATATATGGAATTCCTATCATGCAGCACCCTATACAATATTCTCTCTCTCTCTCTCTCTCTCTCTCTCTCTCTCTCTCTCTGTCTATATATTTCAATTACCATATTTACCAGCCACTGGTAAAGGAAAAATATCAGAAACAGGTTGACTGTCTCCATTTTTACTGTTGCAAAGAAAGAAAGAAATACTTTCTAGTGATTTATTTATATGTTGTTGTATGATGTATGAAGTGATTCATGTAATACACTTGTTTGCGCTGTAACTACAGTCTGACTTACAGACCTTTCTAACCAGTGAGTCCAGCACTCTTACTCTGGAACCATAACTATGCAATATTACAATTCCAAATACATGCATTCGGTATGCCTTGTGCTCTCCATAGCCTACATTGTACTCCAATGTTAAGGAAATGTTAGTTTACTTCAACATGGTACAATGACGTTTGACTGTCAATGATTTCTTTGCATTCTGCTTGTTTGAGCACGTTATTTGTAGCTTGTTTGCTTGTTTATTTTCCCTAAGGATTTTTTTTGTTTGTTTCTATTGGGGCACAAGCTTTCATCATTGTTAAAAGCAACCAAACATTTGCATTTAGAAAACTGGATCACCTTTTTTTCTTTGTAAAAAATAATTTTGGCACAAACATAAAACTCTTTCAAAGCAGCTGCTCTTTCAGAGAAGCCACAGTGGGTTGCTCTGAATAAGTCAGCACCACAGTGGTTGGACTCTCCACAGGAGCTTACTCGATATCTTGTTCGTTTCATTAAGGATTTCAGTGTTGTCTCTTTTGCCAAATTGGGGCTTACTGGAAATTACTATTTTTGTGGTTCAGTCATTTTGATTTAATAAGTCATCACTAGATACAGCTGTTAGCAGTTACCAGGGAGCCCAAATCAACAGCATCTTATTGTCATGCTGTAGATTTAAGCCTTTGCAGTAGTTTAGAATTGATTTGTGAAGGTCTTTTAGTAAAATAAAACTTTTTTTTTTTTTAAACAGGTGACAAACAAGTTTTATGATCAATCAACAATGTATTCTTTTATTCAATAGTTTTTTTTTATTATTATAAATCCTATGTCTCTCTTTAATCCTTAGAGTTGACTCGCTAAAGTGCAATCCTCCACATTTACGATGATTCTTCTTCGAGATTTGTTTGCATCCTTTGGGACCCAGAAACTCTGATAGTCGTTTTACAACGTGAACATTTCCTTTTCCTTCCATACCCATATTTGTGTTATTCAGGAGTACCAAGGGGATAGGCTCTGCTGATTATCTTATTATTTCTAATGTTGAAATAGCATGGAAACCCAATCAACTGGTTTAAAGCCAGGCATGTGTATTGTTAAATGCTGTAACTGGTAAAATGAGCTATTGCAGCTTGTCCAAACACATTTCTTATAGTTGGAGCCAGGCATTCCTGCCATTTGCAGCAGCTTCATGATGTGCATTATCAGGATGTTCATTAAAACCTCCTTGGACAGTGGTGTTGTATAAATCACGTCAGGAACATTTCACACTTTGATTGGGCTGTAGAGCATCAGCAGAAGGGCCCAGGCATCTGAACCTATCCCTCACAATACCTCGAGTTTTCAGTTAGTGGAACACCTACAGGATCATTAACCAGGGCTGCAAAATTTTTCTCCAAAGGAAAAAGCCCAGAGCTGAGAGAAAACCTTGCGAGAACACAAAGCCTTTTTATTTTTAAAATGCCCTTCAGCTATTGAAAATAAGGCACATTTACAACATTGTCTCAGGCTGTCCTTGCATTAAAAAAATAAATAAAAATAATAATAATAAAGCTGTTGTGTCGACATACCCCATAACTTGGTCCAAAGCTGTTACCAGTGCTGGGGTATTGAACCTTATTGTACCAGGACAATAACCTTTGGTGCAGATAGCACATTCTTACCCAAGTATTGAACCAGGTTTGTGCAGTAGCAATGGGGTATTGAACCAGGTTTGTAGCAATGGGGTATTGAACCAGGTTTGTGCAGTAGTGTATTGAACCAGTAGCAATGGGGTATTGAACCAGGTTTGTAGCAATGGGGTATTGAACCAGGTTTGTGTGCAGTAGCAATGGGGTATTGAACCAGGTTTGTAGCAATGGGGTATTGAACCAGGTTTGTGCAGTAGCAATGGGGTATTGAACCAGGTTTGTAGCAATGGGGTAGGTTTGTAGCAATGGGGTATTGAAATAGGGGTATTGAACCAGGTTTGTGTGCAGTAGCAATGGGGTATTGAACCAGGTTTGTAGCAATGGGGTATTGAACCAGGTTTGTAGCAATGGGGTATTGAACCAGGTTTGTAGCAATGGGGTATTGAACCAGGTTTGTAGCAATGGGGTATTGAACCAGGTTTGTAGCAATGGGGTATTGAACCAGGTTTGTGTGCAGTAGCAATGGGGTATTGAACCAGGTTTGTAGCAATAGGGTATTTAACTTGGTCCAAACACACTGCATGAACCCAGGTTTTGTATGCGAACATGGGTCAACTTGGTCCCAGTTGTTGTGTGCAGTTAGCATGAACCAGGTTTGTGTGCAGCAGCAATGGGGTATTGAACCAGGTTTGTGTCCAGTAGCAATGGGGTATTGAACCAGGTTTTTGTAGCAATGGGGTATTGAACCAGGTTTTGTGCAGTAGCAATGGGGTATTGAACCAGGTTTGTGTGCAGTAGCAATGGGGTATTGAACCAGGTTTTGCAGTAGCAATGGGGTATTGAACCAGGTTTGTGTGCAGTAGCAATGGGGTATTGAACCAGGTTTGTAGCAATAGGGTATTGAACCAGGTTTGTGTGCAGTAGCAATGGGGTATTGAACCAGGTTTTGTGCAGTAGCAATGGGGTATTGAACCAGGTTTGTAGCACTGCCATAGCAATGGGGCGGACCCCCAGTTGTGCAGTAGCACAGGGTATTGAACCAGGTTTGTTGTGCAAATAGCAATGGGTCATTGTACCCATGTTTTGTAGCAAACATTGTATCCCATAACGGGGTTTTGTGTGCAGTAGCAATGGGTATTGAACCAGGTTTGTAGCAATGGGGTATTGAACCAGGTTTGTGTGCAGTAGCAATGGGGTATTGAACCAGGTTAGTAGCAATGGGGTATTGAACCAGTTTGTGTGCAAAAGTAGCATGGGGTATTGACCAGGTTTGTGTCGTTATCCCAAAACTTGAGCCACCATGGGGTATTGAACTGTGTTGCAGTAGCAATGGTATTGAACCAGGTTTGTGTGCAGTAGCAGTATTGAACCAGGTTTGTGTGCAGTGAACCAGGTTTGTGTGCAGTAGCAATGGGGTATTGAACCAGGTTTGTGTGCAGTAGCAATGGGGTATTGAACCAGGTTTGTGTGCAGTAGCAATGGGGTATTGAACCAGGTTTGTAGCAATGGGGTATTGAACCAGGTTTGTGTGCAGTAGCAATGGGGTATTGAACCAGGTTTGTGATTATTTTTATATCACAAGCCTCTAATACTAGATGTGGATTGAATAGAGTCTGTGGGCTCTATTTTTCCTAGAGCATATATCTATTAGCAGGAAATTAGATTGCATACATTTTTAATACTTGAGTCGTGACATTTGTAAATGGAAAACACTGCTATTTGAATCTATGCACTCAACTAGCAGAGAAGTACAGTAGTTTTCAAAGATCAGGTGCCATGCCTCTCGGGCATATTCAAGTTGTCCACAGTTATCAACAACGTTCCCCTTTCATCTTATTATTATTCTGCTGTTAAAGGTGATGTTTTTTTACATTATAGTCCTATTTACTGTGGAGAGATTTTTTAGCAAAGAGATTGAGTTGGAGCATTGGTGTGGTGGGACAGATTGACTTAGCTTTAGGAGTGCCCAGTGGTGTGGTGCTAAATAATGAAGCGGGTAAGCTGTCTGTTTTGGTGTGCCAGGCAGTTGCATGGTCGGCCCCAAGGCTGTACAGAGACACCCTTGTTAGATTAGGAGCATGTCCTTCTGGTGGTTGTGCAGGATTGTGGGTTGAAGGTTAATCCGAAGAGATTCTGCACGTCATTAAATGTGTCCAAATCGCTTTAGTGTAGTAAACTGGAAAGTGCCTCGGCTTTACCCCATGGTATAGCCAGGATTTGCTTATCACAGGATAGTAAATGCTTTATTCCTTAAATGAGAAGTGCACTACCGAGTTGAAGTATTTTATAAAAAAAATACTTGGCACTATTCACAAAGCTTTAGCTCATGAGTTATTTAAAGAATGTTTTCAGTGTCTGCTTATAATATAAAATATTGATATTTACATTTATAAAACTATGCTAGACTATTGTTAGCTTCTGTGACATCAATAGAGACCAGTTTGATGAATCCCAAACATTATTTAATGAATCTCTCCTATGAGACAGCTTGCTGATTGAAGGCGGGGTCAGGGCGATGAACTGGTGAAGTGCATTTCAGACCATTTGTGTGAGAAGCTGTGAGAAATAAAGGTGCCAACACAAGGAGAATATAAACTGATTATTTAAGAGGGCAAGAGGGCTGTGCTAATGCAATGAATCCATTGTGCAATGTAATTGATTGCTCTGGATGCAGACACAACAGTCAAGTGGAAGAGACCAGAAGAAGCCTGTTTATACTGTCCTCAGGTTTGCATATTTGAATGTTCTGTTACTGGTTGTTCAGTTTTGAGATGCAGGAGTTCAGAGATAACCCTCATTTCGAATGGAAAGAGTTGTGGACTTGGGAACAGGCTAGATGTATTCACTGGAGAAGAACCTGCTGGAGTGACTGTTTAAAGAAACAGACTCAAAGCGCTGTCCACATTCCAGTATTGCTAACAGGAGGTATATGCATGTGAAAGCATTACTGGACTCATGACATCCCATAATAGTCAGTCTCCTGTCCTGTGGGGAAAAGTTGGAAAGTATTTGTGAAAACATTTTTTTTAATGCAATAATGTAGTGCCAAGATGTTCAGCAAGCTAAAACAATACTTGTGAATGCATATCAGTACATGGTGCAAATATCATCAAAAGTGACATCAGTAAATGATGTAGTCTTTCTCATTGTCAAACATTTCTCCCCACTATTTCCTGGCTGGCGTTTAGGTATATTGCAGGAATTGTACTGGCATGGAAAGAGTCCCTATGCTTTTAATGAGTTTACAATAAAGAGCAATTGTGCATCAGTCCTTAATAGCAGTGAAGACACTGCACTAGATGCAAATAGAGAGCATTGCAATGTAATTGCTGATATGTGACAATTACAACTTGAAACAAATCATTTCTTATCACTGAGGTCAAACAAGGTTTAATGAGGAGAAATACAATAATTGTCAAGCTGCTGTTTGGTTCATTGCCAGCCTAACTTCAAGTCTGTCTCAATGATTATGTTCAGTAAATGCTAGAGGCCAACAAGTTATGTTGGCTGGGTGTTGTTTTGGAAGATATACTTAGAGTCTGAAGTGCAGAATCACTGGCCAAGCACAGAAATAAATGACTAGTCTACCCTTAAATATTAAAAACATGCACCATCTCTCCTGCTTGAGTTGTTTAACAAAGAGTAATTCAGTTTTTTTAAAATTTGTTTAAATTATGTTCAACCCTCTTCGGACTGCTTTGACACGTCCCCCCCCCCCCCCCACCCCCCCCGCAGCTCAGACAAACCCCTGCAGGCCAGACACGCCCCTACAGTTCAGACACGACCCCTGCAGCTCAGACACACCCCTGCAGCTCAGACACGCCCCTGCAGTTCAGACACACCCTCTGCAGCTCAGACACGCCCCAAGCAGCTCAGACACACCCCTGCAGCTCAGACACGACCCCTGCAGCTCAGACACGACCCCCACAGCTCAGACACGCCCCTGCAGGTCAGACACGCCCCTGCAGCTCAGACATGCCCCAAGCAGCTCAGACACACCCCTGCAGCTCAGACACGACCCCTGCAGAACAGACACGCCTCTGCAGCTCAGACACGACCCCCACAGCTCAGACACATCCCCTGCAGGTCAGACACGCCCCTGCAGTTCAGACACGACCCCTGCAGAACAGACACGCCCCTGCAGCTCAGACACGCCCCTGCAGTTCAGACACGACCCCCGCAGCTCAGACACACCCTGTGCCAGACACGCCCCAAGCAGCTCAGACACACCCCTGCAGCTCAGACACGACCCCTGCAGAACAGACACGCCCCTGCAGCTCAGACACGACCCCCACAGCTCAGACACATCCCCTGCAGGTCAGACACGCCCCTGCAGCTCAGACACGACCCCCACAGCTCAGACACATCCCCTGCAGGTCAGACACGCCCCTGCAGTTCAGACACGACCCCCACAGCTCAGACACATCCCCTGCAGGTCAGACACTTCCCCTGCAGGTCAGACACGCCCCTGCAGTTCAGACACGACCCCCACAGCTCAGACACATCCCCTGCAGGTCAGACACGCCCCTGCAGGTCAGACACGCCCCTGCAGCACACACCCTGTGCCAGTCCATTACCAAGCATGCTCATACCAGACACGACCCCCACAGCTCAGACACGCCCCTGCAGGTCAGACACGCCCTGTGCCAGACATGACCCAAGCAGCTCAGACACGACCCCTGCAGAACAGACACGCCCCTGCAGCTCAGACACGACCCCCACAGCTCAGACACATCCCCTGCAGGTCAGACACGCCCCTGCAGTTCAGACACGACCCCTGCAGAACAGACACGCCCCTGCAGCTCAGACACGCCCCTGCAGCTCAGACACGCCCTGTGCCAGACATGCCCCCTGCAGCTCAGACACGACCCCTGCAGAACAGACACGCCCCTGCAGCTCAGACACGCCCCTGCAGTTCAGACACGCCCCTGCAGGTCAGACACGCCCCTGCAGCTCAGACACTTCCCCTGCAGCTCAGACACGACCCCTGCAGCTCAGACACGGCCCCCACAGCTCAGACACATCCCCTGCAGGTCAGACACGCCCCTGCAGTTCAGACACGACCCCTGCAGAACAGACACGCCCCTGCAGCTCAGACACGCCCCTGCAGCTCAGACACATCCCCTGTGCCAGACACGCCCCTGCAGCTCAGACACACCCCTGCAGAACAGACACGCCCCTGCAGCTCAGACACGACCCCCACAGCTCAGACACATCCCCTGCAGGTCAGACACGCCCCTGCAGTTCAGACACGACCCCTGCAGAACAGACACGCCCCTGCAGCTCAGACATATCCCCTGCAGGTCAGACATGCCCCTGCAGTTCAGACACGACCCCTGCAGAACAGACACGCCCCTGCAGCTCAGACACACCCCTGCAGCTCAGACACGACCCCCACAGCTCAGACACTTCCCCTGCAGGTCAGACACGCCCCTGCAGTTCAGACACGACCCCTGCAGAACAGACACGCCCCTGCAGCTCAGACACGCCCCTGCAGTTCAGACACGCCCCTGCAGGTCAGACACGCCCTGTGCCAGACATGCCCCCTGCAGCTCAGACACGACCCCTGCAGCTCAGACACGACCCCCACAGCTCAGACACTTCCCCTGCAGGTCAGACACGCCCCTGCAGTTCAGACACGACCCCTGCAGAACAGACACGCCCCTGCAGAACAGACACGCTTGTAACTTCAAGCATCCTATATTCTGCAGTGTCATTGGTTATCTCTAAAGGACATGAAACCCCACAGTCTACACCCAAGCACACGTATAATCTCGTTTCCATCCTAGTGCAGCCTCTTCTAATGAACTGAGCAACTCCGAGCCAGAGAAACAGGATGATTGATCAATCACCACCCTTGAATTAATCTACACTGCTCTTGAATCACATTCTCCTACTTAAGAGTTCCAGTATCTCCAGAGCCAGAGTCAGAGCCAGCAGGGTGAGAGAATGCATTGCCTGTAGTCTTTGTCAGAACAGAAAAAAGCCCTCGCATGTGTATATCTGCCCCAGTCCCTGAAGGTACCTGTAAGTATAATTGTGGGTATGTGGTCCCCTTCTCCTGAAGATTCTTAAACTACCTCACTGCAAACTACCCATCCACAAGGGAGCAAAATATTGGCTTCTGTAAATCTCAATTCTGAAAATGTGGTCCATTAACACTCAGGACAGGAAAAAAAAAAAACTCTGGGAATCCGTGGCTAAACGGACCACCCTTCCTCCAGGTCTTATTATGGTCACAGAAAGGGTTATACAGTATTGTTCATGACAGCATCCAGTCTATTATTGAAGGATCTGATAGTCTCCGCTTCAACAACGCTGTACAGAAGTCTGTTCCAGTGGTTCAGCACCCTTTCTGTGAGAAAGCTTCTTCTCCCCTCGGCTCTGAATATGGCCTTCAGCTTCCACCTGTTCTGTTCTCTGTGACCTGTGAAAAATAATTCTCAGCAACTTAAGGGTTTGAAACAAAGGATATAATGCAAGACTATGCAAAACATTTTTCAATAATAGAATAAAGTATTAATATATACAAAAAACACAAACCCATCCTTAAACACCTAGAAATGTAAAACAAAAAAAAAAATAGGTTTCGACAAGTAAAATGTCTTGTTATCAACACACACACACACACACACACACACACACACACACACACACACACAAAAGTCTTCTCATTGCTAAGCTTCCTTTCAGTCCTATTGCTTTCATATGCAGTAATATAGCTGTTCACAGACTCGTACCCATCATACCCCTGTGAATATGTAGGGAGTAGAGCTGCTATTCTTTGTTTATAAGGCAGGGTGTGAAAATACATTTGATAGACCTATGATCTGCACCACTGTGAAAGTGTTTTTTTTTGTTTGTTTGTGTTTATGTGCAGCAGCAATTATATTGTCAAGATGCGGAGCCTGACAGTCGCTGCTCCAGGGCAGGCCTGTTCACTTCCTGTAGATGCTGCTTAATCCAGTGAAGGTGATGAAACCTGAAGGGAGCTGAGAACAGGTGGGATCATGACTGACACAATGACGGCCTGTATAGACATGCAACCCACGAACAAAACAGTGCACTTAGCTAACAGGCTCCCGCTGCTGCTTTCACAAGCACCATCAACGCTGCCTGTCAGCTTGGTATTCAGAGCTAGAACGGGCCCAGCTGTAGCTGCTGTCAAAGCTCTGTTTCCAGAGAATGTTTCACTAATCAGCCCAGACTACTGGAGATAGCTAGCCCTGAAAAAGCAATGCAGCAGTACAGTAAGTTCAACAGTAACCCAGGTCAGACAAGGCTGATATACCTCAGATCTGCCCAAATCTTTGTGTGTGCCATTGAGATAATAATCTTTATATCGCTCCTTTCATAGTGGACCACCATCACAAAGCACTTTACAAGATACAAGACTAGGGGGTGTTAACTATACATCAGCTGCAGGGTCACTTAAAACAACATCTCACCCAAAAGACAGAGTACAAGGAGGTTAAGTGACTTGCTCAAGGTCACACAACAAGTCAGTGGCTAAGGTGAGATTTGAACCAGGGACCTTCTGGTTATAAGCCTGTTTCTTTAACCACTGGACCACACAGGCTCTTTACAGACACACCTGTTCTGTTGCTTTGTTGTAAGTTTATTAGCCATTATTTCTAGACTACAAGAGTATCATACAAAGGAGGCTGAATACCAGCATTATAAATTCAAAGCTACATTATTACATAAGCAGTTTTACCTATTGTGCAGAGACATGCCTCAGGTTTAAAAAGCAGCAGGAAATGAACAACCTTGCATTATTAGTTCTTTAAGTGCTTGAAACGTTAACCTAAATAACAAGATTCTTTTTTTGACAGGCTTATAAAATCACCACAGAGCAAGGAGTGGGCAACATGCTGATGTGCCGTAACCCTAACAGCATGTGGCACAGGAATCAACAGGTGCGAATAACCCCACTCACTCTCCATCGACTGTGTGCCAGCATGCTGGTGAATGCACTTCTAATAGAAGAATGTCCTGCATTGGCTCAGCATGGAAGCTGTTTCTTCAGTTACAGTAGATACTGTACATGTATGCTGCTGAATGAAAGCATGCCTACATTGAGAATGTGGCATGAATCACAGCCACATTCTACCCCTACATTCTACAATACAGCCGGTATTCTACCCCTGAACACTGATTGGTTAATCCCATCATGGACCTGATTTACCTTTAATGTATTACTGTCAGTCTGCATGTCACACTTACATCCTCTGCAAATATCGGGGGGACCACTCATCCAGATGTCATGAAACTTGGCATGAACATGATTTAGTTTTAGTTATTGGCAATACCATGTTTCAGGGTTATATAAAGGGGTCTGTCTGTCCCGTCTATACATCCTCCATCTGTGCGTCACACATGCATTTTTGCTTATATCTGGATAATGTCTTCAAGAATTGTAAGAAAACTTGGTAATTCTTATTCTATACCAGGGGAGGACAAACTTTCTGACATTACGAGCACATACCAACATTTCCATCCGATCGAGATCCGCAATACCACAATCCACAATCAGAGCAATAATCCATCCGATCGAGATCCGCAATACCACAATCCACAATCAGAGCAATAATCCATCCGATCGAGATCCGCAATACCACAATCCACAATCAGAGCAATAATCCATCCGATCGAGATCCGCAATACCACAATCCACAATCAGAGCAATAATCCATCCGATCGAGATCCGCAATACCACAATCCACAATCAGAGCAATAATCCATCCGATCGAGATCCGCAATACCACAATCCACAATCAGAGCAATAATCCATCCGATCGAGATCCGCAATACCACAATCCACAATCAGAGCAATAATCCATCCGATCGAGATCCGCAATACCACAATCCACAATCAGAGCAATAATCCATCCGATCGAGATCCGCAATACCACAATCCACAATCAGAGCAATAATCCATCCGATCGAGATCCGCAATACCACAATCCACAATCAGAGCAATAATCCATCCGATCGAGATCCGCAATACCACAATCCACAATCAGAGCAATAATCCATCCGATCGAGATCCGCAATACCACAATCCACAATCAGAGCAATAATCCATCCGATCGAGATCCGCAATACCACAATCCACAATCAGAGCAATAATCCATCCGATCGAGATCCGCAATACCACAATCCACAATCAGAGCAATAATCCATCCGATCGAGATCCGCAATACCACAATCCACAATCAGAGCAATAATCCATCCGATCGAGATCCGCAATACCACAATCCACAATCAGAGCAATAATCCATCCGATCGAGATCCGCAATACCACAATCCACAATCAGAGCAATAATCCATCCGATCGAGATCCGCAATACCACAATCCACAATCAGAGCAATAATCCATCCGATCGAGATCCGCAATACCACAATCCACAATCAGAGCAATAATCCATCCGATCGAGATCCGCAATACCACAATCCACAATCAGAGCAATAATCCATCCGATCGAGATCCGCAATACCACAATCCACAATCAGAGCAATAATCCCTCCGATCGAGATCCGCAATACCACAATCCACAATCAGAGCAATAATCCATCCGATCGAGATCCGCAATACCACAATCCACAATCAGAGCAATAATCCATCCGATCGAGATCCGCAATACCACAATCCACAATCAGAGCAATAATCCATCCGATCGAGATCCGCAATACCACAATCCACAATCAGAGCAATAATCCATACGATCGAGATCCGCAATACCACAATCCACAATCAGAGCAATAATCCATCCGATCGAGATCCGCAATACCACAATCCACAATCAGAGCAATAATCCATCCGATCGAGATCCGCAATACCACAATCCACAATCAGAGCAATAATCCATCCGATCGAGATCCGCAATACCACAATCCACAATCAGAGCAATAATCCATCCGATCGAGATCCGCAATACCACAATCCACAATCAGAGCAATAATCCATCCGATCGAGATCCGCAATACCACAATCCACAATCAGAGCAATAATCCATCCGATCGAGATCCGCAATACCACAATCCACAATCAGAGCAATAATCCATACGATCGAGATCCGCAATACCACAATCCACAATCAGAGCAATAATCCATACGATTGAGATCCGCAATACCACAATCTACAATCAGAGCAATAATCAAGAAGGACCACAGAAGACGTTCAACAGAAACACTTGAAAGAAGTGGACATCCAAAGAAAATTACGGGTACAGCAGGTAGGAGAATCATCCGAGCAGCTACAAAAATACCTAAGATTAACAGCCAAGGATTTAAAGAAAGATTTAGAATCATCAGGTATAACAGTGCATGAAAGAACTGTACAAAAGCATCTGACCACAGAAGAGCTGTGTGCACACAGACCTCACTGACTTCTGGTGACGCAGTGTCTCCTGCTGTTCAGCTTGCTCTTGTGGGACAATGTCCTGAAGTTGAGGTGGAGGTGGAAGGGAAGCAGGTACCTTGCTTACTAGATACCAACTCACAGGTCACTGTAGTTAGTCAAGCCTTTGTCAAAAAAATGGTTACGACCCCAGCCTCTCCAAATAGGTAAGAAATTGTTAGTGCTGAATGCTGCCAATGGTCTAGAGTTGCTTTATATCGGTTATATCATTCTAGACTTTAAAATCAGGATGATAGGGTTGTGGTTGTCCATGATCGTTATATGGGCTCAACACATGGGATTCTGGGCATGAATATTACCAAGTGTTGGGAAGCAGTGTTCACCCAGCCTGGTTACAAGGTATCTGTTTTAACACCACCTTGCCCCCCAGGAATCGGAAGCCATGGAACAAGGCTGTCTCTGAATGCCAATGGGTGGCTCAGCAATGCACCAGCAGTCAGCTCCTCGGAATTGCGAAGCTGGACCAAACCCTGTCCGTTTGGGTTCGCACTCAGAGTGAAATGATCTCCTGGGCTAGAATAAAACAAATCAGTAACCAGTCAAGAGTGTAATGCCATAGTGCAAGGTCTGGGCAAGGTCTACCAAGTTGAGACCCAGGAGGTCAGAGAAGAACTGGAAGTAGGGTTATCTACTGAATAGACCAGGGTGATTGGAGTAGCAGTAAGACATGTGCAGATTAGACCAGCCAGTGAAGTACCAGCTGTAGGCCTATAAGATCCAGGGTTAGGAACGCGTGACTGCACTATTGACACAATGGGGAGATGTGTTTGCCAGCCACAAATCGGATTATAGGAGGACTGGCGTTGTGATGCATGAATACCCCACCGTTACTGCCCCCCTATCTGGGAACACTTCCACCTGATTCCCCCATTGATGACAACCCTGACTGCCGTGATGTTAGCTGGGGGTGGTCTGAGAAAGCGCTAGTCCCTGGGCGGCTCCTGTAGTCCTCGTCAAAGAGAAAGACGGGTCCTAGCGCTTTTGTGTGGACTACAGGAAGCTCAATCAATTGACTCACAAGGATGCGTAACCCTTAGCATGTATTGAGGAGTCGCTCATCTGCCTAAACAGACCCAGTGGTATTCTAAGTTAGATCTGGCCAGTGGCTATTGACAGGTAGAAGTGGATCTGCGAGACAGGAAGAAGACTGCCTTCACAACCCCCGACACGCTGTATGAATTTGAACATATGCCTTTTGTATTTTGCAATGCCCTACGCTTGATGCAACGATGTTTGGGGCCCCAGATGGCAGAGTTGTTATTGATTTATCTGGATCATGTGATAGTGTATTCATCTTAATTCGATTCTCATTTACAGCATCTGGAGAATGTGGTCCGACAACTCTTTTATGGTGTGCGTGTGGTTGTGTATTATGGGTTGGGGTTGGGTATCGTGTATCGAAAACAACAAAATATATAAAATCTTTTGTTTTAATGATGTGCCCATTTCCGATCCAGATCCGATCCCACTTTTTCTTCTTGTTAGAGTACAACCGGCCTCTGCCGCAATGGTTAGTCCAGTATATTATTTGGTGGATGGTTCAGATCTGTACATACTGAAAGATGAAACGAAGAAACCAAACAATAGCGCGTTTTTTTCAGAAGAAGCCTACACTAGGTAAGAATGTTTAGTGATTTTATATTACTTCTTTTATTAATATTGTTTTGCTGTTGACAGTCCTGTGTAATGTTTAGCTGCGATACGTTCCAGTAAATCAATGCTTTACTTACACAGTGGCAACGCCTCCCCCCTTCCCTGATATAACGATGCATAGCTGTTACTTTTTAGTACTTTTCATATCTTGTATTTCTGTGCGATGGCCCTGAGTTAAAAGAACTGGAGATAATTCTATCCATAAATTCACTGTTTGGCGAGAGCAGTTTTAAAATATATGTATATACATATTTTCCTATTTTTTTCTTTAGAGAAAAGAAAATCCAAGGAAGTACTGTTTTTAATACTGATGTGCTGTAGAAAATGTGTTTGCTTTATTTATATGGGTTTATTTATTTCTCATCATTTTAACTACACACTGATGCTCTGTCTAAGTATTGCCCTACCTGGCGTACGTTCTGTCTACTGGCTAATGCATGGGGCCATGTGTATTTAGAGCACAGGCCGATTTGCTGCAGCACTGGGACAGCTGTGACTTTTGCCCTACTTAGCAGTATGCTAGCCTGCCCTGGAACTGAAGCTGGCAGTGAGCCAGCCCTCCGTTTGGGACTCTGGGGGTTTCACTTGGTCTAGTCTGTGTGCATCTCTGGGAGCGCTGCAGCTCGATGGGTAGTTGGCTGCTGTCTGGTGTGTTACTGTGCTGTTGCTATTCATGATGCTGAGTCTGGCGTCCTCTTGCACTAGCTTAAGTCGCTACAGTGTGTTTCAAACCTAACCTCAATCATAGAGCCTCCATTTCATTCAGTTTGACGCTAATTATGTAATTTCTTTCATTATTTACTAAGAAATTGCAACACTATAAGAGAAAAAAAATGCAGGTGTATCAAGGTTAAAATTGTGGTTCATGACATAAAAAGAGTTTAACAGTGCATTATTTTGATAAATCATGGCATCATACAGTCTCAGCAGTCCAATCAGTCTTAGCACTAGTATCAGCAATCTTATCAGTTCCAACAGTGTCAGCACCAATCTTACCAGTCCCAGCAGTGTCAGCACCAGTCTTACCAGTCCCAGCAGTGTCAGCACCAGTCTTACCAGTTCCAGCAGTGTCAGCACCAGTCTTACCAGTCCCAGCAGTGTCAGCACCAGTCTTACCAGTCCCAGCAGTGTCAGCACCAGTCTTACCAGTTCCAGCAGTGTCAGCACCAGTCTTACCAGTCCCAGCAGTGTCAGCACCAGTCTTACCAGTCCCAGCAGTGTCAGCACCAGTCTTACCAGTCCCAGCAGTGTCAGCACCAGTCTTACCAGTCACAGCAGTGTCAGCACCAGTCTTACCAGTCCCAGCAGTGTCAGCACCAGTCTTACCAGTTCCAGCAGTGTCAGCACCAGTCTTACCAGTCCAGCAGTGTCAGCACCAGTCTTACCAGTTCCAGCAGTGTCAGCACCAGTCTTACCAGTCCCAGCAGTGTCAGCACCAGTCTTACCAGTTCCAGCAGTGTCAGCACCAGTCTTACCAGTTCCAGCAGTGTCAGCACCAGTCTTACCAGTCCCAGCAGTGTCAGCACCAGTCTTACCAGTCCCAGCAGTGTCAGCACCAGTCTTACCAGTTCCAGCAGTGTCAGCACCAGTCTTACCAGTTCCAGCAGTGTCAGCACCAGCCTTACCAGTTCCAGCAGTGTCAGCACCAGTCTTACCAGTTCCAGCAGTGTCAGCACCAGTCTTACCAGTTCCAGCAGTGTCAGCACCAGTCTTACCAGTCCCAGCAGTGTCAGCACCAGTCTTACCAGTCCCAGCAGTGTCAGCACCAATCTTACCAGTCACAGCAGTGTCAGCACCAGTCTTACCAGTCCAGCAGTGTCAGCACCAATCTTACCAATTCCAGCAGTGTCAGCACCAGTCTTACCAGTCCAGTAGTGTCAGCACCAATCTTACCAATTCCAGCAGTGTCAGCACTAGTCTTACCAGTCCCAGCAGTGTCAGCACCAGTCTTACCAGTCCCAGCAGTGTCAGCACCAATCTTACCAGTCACAGCAGTGTCAGCACCAGTCTTACCAGCCAGCAGTGTCAGCACCAATCTTACCAATTCCAGCAGTGTCAGCACCAGTCTTACCAGTCCAGCAGTGTCAGCACCTGTCTTACCAGTTCCAGTTGTAGTATCAGTGTCACCAGTGTCGGCATTAACATCAGTAGCAGGGAACCAAACGCATGTCTCAATGAAGGTATAAACCCACCTACTTAATCATATTTTTAAGTTCTATTCTTCTTGTCCTTTTAATATCACATCTTTCTCACAGTGTGAATAGGGTTCATGTTAGGATGGTGAACGTTTTCATCTTGCAAGGAGATTATTAATGGAAACTGCAAAGCAATGGAAGTCGCTAACTCTTTTTACCCAGTGACCCACCTTGGATGATGTTTGAAATGTCATGACTCATATTTAAAACAAACTGTCTCCCAGCAAAAGCACAGCAACCTAATATTACCTTATTCATACTGTCAGAAATAGGGGTTATTAAAAAGGACAAGAAGAATATGGAGATGGAATTTGATAATCTCTATGAAGATGAAATTTGATGCTCTTTTCTTCTGTGGTTATAAAGATCGTATTTGGGAATTGCTTAGATCCTCCTGCCAATGCTTTCCCTTCAGTCCACATTAACACACAGATTCATGGCTTATTTATTCTGTTCTTTGATCTCGGTGTGCTGCTGATTCAGTCCGAACCGCTCATGTTTTCATTGTGTTGTTTGTATATTCGTATGGCTTTATTTTATTTGATCTAGTTTTGGTTTACATAGACATGCACTACCGCTTGGTATTATAAGGCTGTGTTACATATACAGCAATGCTTCTTGATGTCCTCCTTTCAGAACTTTACAGAACAGGACACAAACCAGGATCAACAGGAAGACCAATGCAGCATCCAGGTCCAGTGCTGAGATTTACAAACAAGCCCATTTGTTTTTCAAAAGTAAATGTTTTATTTTTATGTTGCATTGATTTGTTAGTTGGATAACTATGAGGCAAAGTATTGGAAATGTGTTAAATGAAATGGTTTATAGGAATGACGGAAGAAAGACCCTTGAACAGAAGCACTTGAAATGATCCTCTTGACTTTCAATATTACCTGACAAGTGAGCAATTACAGTATCTGTTTCGTGTCTTTCCCATTATCCAAACAAAAGCAGAGTAAGTCAGACCAATTTCCTAAACAATGTGAAAGACTACTTGACTTTATTGAGAGCAATTTCTGAAACTGATGATATTATCTGAACCAAGCCAGGCATATTAGCAAGCTGACAGAATCTTGAAAGGAGAAGTTATCTGTATAATATCCCACTGTATAACATTAACAACATGTCCTTTATTTAAAGGAATAGCACAGGGTCTGGTGAGCGCACGAGGCAGTAATGTGACCTGCTGTCTTGCTAAGCTGTGGGTTCCATCTAGCGCCTCACTTGAGTAGTTTATGAGTGAAGCAGAACAGTTGTGTTTATTATTATATCCACACGGTCCAACAAAGATTATTAAAGTTAAACCCTATTAAAGGTTTGTGGTAAATAACACGAGTTACTGTATGGCTTTGTGAATATGATCTATATGAAGGAGTGTACGTTTCCTGCAAATCTGACAGTCAGCCAGGGCCAAATACACTCTGACACACAGTAAACACTGAACACTGTGTCACACGCAGTAAACACTGAACACTGTGTCACACACAGTAAATACTGAACACTGTGTATCACACACAGTAAATACTGAACACTGTGTCACACACAGTAAATACTGAACACTGTGTCACACACAGTAAATACTGAACACTATGTGTCACACACAGTAAATACTGAACACTGTGTATCACACACAGTAAATACTGAACACTGTGTATCACACACAGTAAATACTGAACACTGTGTCACACACAGTAAATACTGAACACTGTGTCACACACAGTAAATACTGAACACTGTGTATCACACACAGTAAATACTGAACACTGTGTATCACACACAGTAAATACTGAACACTATCACACATAGTAAATACTGAACACTGTGTCGCATGCAGTAAATACTGAACACTGTGTCACACATAGTAAATACTGAACACTGTGTCACACATAGTAAATACTGGACACTGTGTCACATGCAGTAAATACTGGACACTGTGTCACACACAGTAAATACTGAACACTGTGTGTCACACACAGTAAATACTGAACACTGTGTATCACACACAGTAAATACTGAACACTGTGTATCACACACAGTAAATACTGAACACTGTGTATCACACACAGTAAATACTGAACACTGTGTGTCACACACAGTAAATACTGAACACTATGTGTCACACA
The DNA here is from genome assembly GCF_017654505.1 of Polyodon spathula. Taxonomy (NCBI): domain Eukaryota; kingdom Metazoa; phylum Chordata; class Actinopteri; order Acipenseriformes; family Polyodontidae; genus Polyodon; species Polyodon spathula. Next base: position 870,465 of record NC_054538.1, on the reverse strand, counting down.
CAGTAAATACTGAACACTGTGTATCACACACAGTAAATACTGAACACTGTGTCACACGCAGTAAATACTGAACACTGTGTCACACACAGTAAATACTGAACACTGTGTATCACACACAGTAAATACTGAACACTGTGTATCACACACAGTAAATACTGAACACTGTGTCACACACAGTAAATACTGAACACTGTGTATCACACACAGTAAATACTGAACACTGTGTCACACACAGTAAATACTGAACACTGTGTCACACACAGTAAATACTGAACACTGTGTCACACATAGTAAATACTGAACACAGTGTGTCACACACAGTAAATACTGAACACTGTGTCACACACAGTAAATACTGAACACTGTGTGTCACACACAGTAAATACTGAACACAGTGTGTCACACACAGTAAATACTGAACACTGTGTATCACACACAGTAAATACTGAACACTGTGTATCACACACAGTAAATACTGAACACTATCACACATAGTAAATACTGAACACTGTGTCACACGCAGTAAATACTGAACACTGTGTCACACATAGTAAATACTGAACACTGTGTATCACACACAGTAAATACTGAACACTGTGTATCACACACAGTAAATACTGAACACTGTGTCACACACAGTAAATACTGAACACTGTGTATCACACACAGTAAATACTGAACACTGTGTCACACACAGTAAATACTGAACACTGTGTCACACACAGTAAATACTGAACACTGTGTATCACACACAGTAAATACTGAACACTGTGTCACACACAGTAAATACTGAACACTGTGTGTCACACACAGTAAATACTGAACACTGTGTATCACACACAGTAAATACTGAACACTGTGTATCACACACAGTAAATACTGAACACTGTGTCACACACAGTAAATACTGAACACTGTGTCACACACAGTAAATACTGAACACAGTGTGTCACACACAGTAAATACTGACACACTGTGTCACACGCAGTAAATACTGAATACTGTGTCACACACAGTAAATACTGAACACTGTGTATCACACACAGTAAATACTGAACACTGTGTATCACACACAGTAAATACTGAACACTGTGTATCACACACAGTAAATACTGAACACTATCACACATAGTAAATACTGAACACTGTGTCGCATGCAGTAAATACTGAACACTGTGTCACACATAGTAAATAGTGGACACAGTGTGTCACATGCAGTAAATACTGGACACAGTGTGTCACATGCAGTAAATACTGGACACTGTGTCACACACAGTAAATACTGGACACAGTGTGTCACATGCAGTAAATACTGGACACTGTGTCACACACAGTAAATACTGAACACTATGTGTCACACACAGTAAATACTGAACACTGTGTATCACACACAGTAAATACTGAACACTGTGTCACACGCAGTAAATACTGAACACTGTGTCACACACAGTAAATACTGAACACTGTGTATCACACACAGTAAATACTGAACACTGTGTATCACACACAGTAAATACTGAACACTGTGTATCACACACAGTAAATACTGAACACTGTGTATCACACACAGTAAATACTGAACACTGTGTATCACACATAGTAAATACTGAACACTATCACACATAGTAAATACTGAACACTGTGTCACACGCAGTAAATACTGAACACTGTGTCACACATAGTAAATACTGAACACAGTGTGTCACACACAGTAAATACTGAACACTGTGTATCACACACAGTAAATACTGAACACTGTGTCACACACAGTAAATACTGAACACTATGTGTCACACACAGTAAATACTGAACACTGTGTATCACACACAGTAAATACTGAACACTGTGTATCACACACAGTAAATACTGAACACTGTGTATCACACATAGTAAATACTGAACACTATCACACATAGTAAATACTGAACACTGTGTATCACACATAGTAAATACTGGACACAGTGTCACACACAGTAAATACTGGACACAGTGTGTCACATGCAGTAAATACTGGACACAGTGTCACACACAGTAAATACTGGACACAGTATGTCACATGCAGTAAATACTGGACACTGTGTCACACACAGTAAATACTGGACACAGTGTGTCATATGCAGTAAATACTGGACACTGTGTATCACAAACAGTAAATACTGAACACTGTGTCACACACAGTAAATACTGAACACTATGTGTCACACACAGTAAATACTGAACACTGTGTATCACACACAGTAAATACTGAACACTGTGTCACACGCAGTAAATACTGAACACTGTGTCACACACAGTAAATACTGAACACTGTGTATCACACACAGTAAATACTGAACACTGTGTATCACACACAGTAAATACTGAACACTGTGTCACACACAGTAAATACTGAACACTGTGTATCACATGCAGTAAATACTGGACACAGTGTCACACACAGTAAATACTGGACACAGTGTGTCACATGCAGTAAATACTGGACACTGTGTCACACACAGTAAATACTGGACACTGTGGGGTAGATTTCCAAAGGCGATTTTAGTCAAACATCTAAAGTTACACGTTTTCTTAGGCATTGTTCTGCTTCGCTTGTTGCTACCAGCAGATACACACAATAGCAAGCGTGAAAGTTTATTTCACAATGGCACTGTTATAACAATGAATGATCATTTTAAAAGTGATATCACCTGGTCTACATCTGTAAGCTTTTAACACACTGACTCTGATTCATAATGCTGTATTATAGATTATATTTTGGTATTAGAAAGCAGATTTACAGAAACAACCACCAGACTGGAATCCTACAAGGATGAAGACCTCCCCAGAAAACCATGTGTCATACCCTCAAACTGATATTAAAGAAACAGCCACCCCACAGAGACCCCTTCCTGATAAAGAGTGCATTGAGACATATCTGTTAGAGCACCGCACACGATTAAAAACTATACTGACCACACATTTAACATCCTTATCCACATCATTAGCCAGCATAGATAAAACAATGAGCTCAGGTTCGTATGAACAGCAGCATCAGAATGAGATTCTCTCCAACATCAACATGAATCTTTCTGAGCTGAAACAACTACAATGCTCAATGGTCACAGCAATTAAAGACCTTACTGTGGCCATAAGGGAGTCCACTAATAACGGTAATTCTGGAACTCCATAAGGGAGTCCACTAATAGCGGTAATTCTGGAACTCCATAAGGGAGTCCACTAATAACGGTAATTCTGGAACTCCATAAGGGAGTCCACTAATAGCGGTAATTCTGGAACTCCATAAGGGGGTCCACTAATAGCGGTAATTCTGGAACTCCAGAAGGGAGTCCACTAATAGTGGTAATTCTGGAACTCCATAAGGGAGTCCACTAATAGCGGTAATTCTGGAACTCCATAAGGGAGTCCACTAATAGCGGTAATTCTGGAACTCCATAAGGGAGTCCACTAATAGCGGTAATTCTGGAACTCCATAAGGGAGTCCACTAATAGCGGTAATTCTGGAACTCCATAAGGGAGTCCACTAATAGCGGTAATTCTGGAACTCCATAAGGGAGTCCACTAATAGCGGTAATTCTGGAACTCCATAAGGGAGTCCACTAATAGCGGTAATTCTGGAACTCCATAAGGGAGTCCACTAATAGCGGTAATTCTGAAACTCCATAAGGGAGTCCACTAATAGCGGTAATTCTGGAACTGCAACTCAAAGTGCAGTGCCCATCTCCACCAGAAGTCAAGGGAGCTGACAAACCCACTACAGTCAAAATAAAAGCGTCAGATGAGAAAGGCGAATGCTCTGCTCAAAAGGTAGCCAGACACAGCCTCAGAAAAACATAAAATAAATCTGGAATTTGTTTTTTCAACACCAGGGAGTGTGACCTAGGAGTCATTAGCTGTTTTGTTATGTGTTTTATTATCTTAAGAACATAAGAACATAAGAAAGTTTACAAACGAGAGGAGGCCATTCGGCCCATCTTGCTCGTTTGGTTGTTAGTAGCTTATTGATCCCAGAATCTCATCAAGCAGCTTCTTGAAGGATCCCAGGGTGTCAGCTTCAACAACATTACTGGGGAGTTGATTCCAGACCCTCACAATTCTCTGTGTAAAAAAGTGTCTCCTATTTTCTGTTCTGAATGCCCCTTTTTCTAAACTCCATTTGTGACCCCTGGTCCTTGTTTCTTTTTTCAGGCTGAAAAAGTCCCTTGGGTCGACACTGTCAATACCTTTTAGAATTTTGAATGCTTGAATTAGGTCGCCACGTAGTCTTCTTTGTTCAAGACTGAACAGATTCAATTCTTTTAGCCTGTCTGCATATGACATGCCTTTTAAGCCCGGAATAATTCTGGTCGCTCTTCTTTGCACTCTTTCTAGAGCAGCAATATCTTTTTTATAGCGAGGTGACCAGAAATGAACACAATATTCAAGATGAGGTCTTACAAGTGCATTGTACAGTTTTAACATTACTTCCCTTGATTTAAATTCAACACTTTTCACAATGTATCCGAGTATCTTGTTAGCCTTTTTTATAGCTTCCCCACATTGCCTAGATGAAGACATCTTCATCTTAATTGAGATGACTTTGTTTTTGTATTAGATAAATATCTCACCTTTTCATTTACTCTCCAGGTATTTAAAGCAAAGCACCAGACCTTGCGTTGGAGCACTATATGAATTTTTAAAGTACAGTTTTTTTTTCACCATGCAATTCAGCAAGAGACAGAGAAAATACATTTGTGTTAGAGTGCAACTTCATTTAAATGAACACTTTTTGGTATGCTGTATCACTTCACTTTAATACTGCTTTGTTGAATGATTACTGCTCCCACTTTTCAAGTCCTTAGAATCTGTCGTTTTTTCACATGTTTTTCTTTTTTTCTTACTTTAATTCCAAGCATTTGTACAACTCTGTACATAGAGTGTTACATAAAAAAAAAACCTGCATTAAATATTATATGTGAAAAATGTTAAACAATCCACAGGGCTTTGTCTTTTTACTGACTCAAAGGCATGCTAAATGGACAAGAAATGTTTGTTGAATCAGCAATGGCTGCTTCTGTGGAGCGATACTTGATACCAGGTGAGTTGGGTCTTATCACCTGTTGTGTATAAGAAGTCACCACTAGGGGAGGGTTTTTCTATTCCAAAATCTACCACCAGGGGGAGTTTCCTCATTTCCAGTACATTTGGCATTGAAGTCAGAAATATCTCATACCAGTTAGCATTATGGCCCTTAAAAAAAAAAAAAAAACTTGTTTTACTTGAGAAAAAACAACAACAACTCTTAACCCAGGTGACTGCTCCAGGACCATAACATAAAAATGAAGCACAAGAATAACTATTATATTGATGCATGTGAAGTGGGTTCATCAACCAGCTCCCTCTGCATGCACTAAATACAAAAACAACAACAACATAAGTGCATCTGAACTATTGTAGGCACCATGTATTTACTATATGCCAGTAGCTAACCTCCTGCCAGTATTCAAAGAATGTGCTGGAGCAGCAATGAACACAGCAGAGAAGTAATTTCTAATAGGCGGTTGATTACACAGAAACGAGGAAAGGCGGCATGCTTGAACATTGAGGGAATTATACAAATGTTTTGGTTTAGTTTTTTTGTTTTTTATAAATAGCTTTGTAATGGTTAGGGTTAGGGTTAGGGTAAGGCGATGCACCGTGTTATACAAGGACTTGAGGCATTGCAGGTTTTAATGGGAATTTGTGGCTCTACCCCATGAAGTGCAGGTCATGTGGGCTGTCTGTAAGGGTTACAGTCTTATTACATGGCTGTGACACCTTGCAAGTAATATTTTCACATTTTAATCAGTGTTTAATCAATCTCTAAAAATTATTCCAAAAAATCTAACTGTAAAAGCAACACACACACGCACACACACTAATCAAACACACTGTCTTAATTTAACTCATGGTTAAACATTACAATTCAATCAATTAACTTTCACTTTCCACGCTGCAGAAGAATAGCCATCCAAGAGGATGTTGGTGCAATTAACAGATTGACTGTTAATATCACCCTGTACCTGCTGCAGTGTGTTAATATCACCCTGTACCTGCTGTTGTGTGTTAATATCACCCTGTACCTGCTGCTGTGTGTTAATATCACCCTGTACCTGTTGCTGTGTGTTAATATCACCCTGTACCTGCTGCAGTGTGTTAATATCACCCTGTACCTGCTGCTGCTGTGTGTTAATATCACCCTGTACCTGCTGCAGTGTGTTAATATCACCCTGTACCTGCTGCAGTGTGTTAATATCACCCTGTACCTGCTGCAGTGTGTTAATATCACCCTGTACCTGCTGCTGTGTGTTAATATCACCCTGTACCTGCTGCTGTGTGTTAATATCACCCTGTACCTGCTGCAGTGTGTTAATATCACCCTGTACCTGCTGCTGTGTGTTAATATCACCCTGTACCTGCTGCTGTGTGTTAATATCACCCTGTACCTGCTGTTGTGTGTTACTATCACCCTGTACCTGCTGCTGTGTGTTAATATCACCCTGTACCTGCTGCTGTGTGTTAATATCACCCTGTACCTGCTGCAGTGTGTTAATATCACCCTGTACCTGCTGCTGTGTGTTAATATCACCCTGTACCTGCTGCTGTGTGTTAATATCACCCTGTACCTGCTGCAGTGTGTTAATATCACCCTGTACCTGCTGCTGTGTGTTAATATCACCCTGTACCTGCTGTTGTGTGTTAATATCACTCTGTACCTGCTGTTGTGTGTTAATATCACCCTGTACCTGCTGCAGTGTGTTAATATCACCCTGTACCTGCTGCTGTGTGTTAATATCACCCTGTACCTGCTGCAGTGTGTTAATATCACCCTGTACCTGCTGCTGTGTGTTAATATCACCCTGTACCTGCTGCAGTGTGTTAATATCACCCTGTACCTGCTGCTGTGTGTTAATATCACCCTGTACCTGCTGCAGTGTGTTAATATCACCCTGTACCTGCTGCTGTGTGTTAATATCACCCTGTACCTGCTGCAGTGTGTTAATATCACCCTGTACCTGCTGCTGTGTGTTAATATCACCCTGTACCTGCTGCAGTGTGTTAATATCACCCTGTACCTGCTGCAGTGTGTTAATATCACCCTGTACCTGCTGCAGTGTGTTAATATCACCCTGTACCTGCTGCAGTGTGTTAATATCACCCTGTACCTGCTGCAGTGTGTTAATATCACCCTGTACCTGCTGCTGTGTGTTAATATCACCCTGTACCTGCTGCAGTGTGTTAATATCACCCTGTACCTGCTGCAGTGTGTTAATATCACCCTGTACCTGCTGCAGTGTGTTAATATCACCCTGTACCTGCTGCAGTGTGTTAATATCACCCTGTACCTGCTGCAGTGTGTTAATATCACCCTGTACCTGCTGCTGTGTGTTAATATCACCCTGTACCTGCTGCTGTGTGTTAATATCACCCTGTACCTGCTGCAGTGTGTTAATATCACCCTGTACCTGCTGCAGTGTGTTAATATCACCCTGTACCTGCTGCAGTGTGTTAATATCACCCTGTACCTGCTGCAGTGTGTTAATATCACCGTGTACCTGCTGCAGTGTGTTAATATCACCCTGTACCTGCTGCTGTGTGTTAATATCACCCTGTACCTGCTGCAGTGTGTTAATATCACCCTGTGTTGATAAATGGAAGCTCTTAGAATCTAATGATAGTTGGGCCAAATGCCCTCTTTCGTTTGTAAACTTTCTTATGTTCTTATGTTAATGGCTCCACTCAGAATTCTGACAGCCCTCTGTCATTCGATGCCCAATAATGCATCTGTGGAGGTAGCATTTAAATAACCTGATGAAATGTTACTCTGGTGCTTCAAAACTTTTTTTAAATGTTTGTAATACTGTATTATATTTTTTTAGGTTGTATTTAAATGTATGCAATTAGATTTGTGTTAAGGTTAAAAGCTTATTTAATATATTCTTGTTGAATA